>NW_012154951.1:6056672-6076115 GCF_000956105.1 Propithecus coquereli | reverse complement strand
ATATATTATACACATAGTTGACCCTTTAGCAACCTGAGGGTTAGGGGCACCAACCACTAGCATCATCGAAAATCCAATTATAATTTTTAACTCCCCCAAAACTTAACTACTAATAGCCTACTGTTGACCAGAAGCCTTAACAATAACAAAGTTGATTAACACATATTTTGTATGTTAAATGTATTATATACTATATTCTTACAATAAAATCAGCTAGAGAAAAGAAAATGTTATTAAGAAAAACATAAGGAAGAGAAAATATATTTACTATTCATTTGGTGGGAGTGGATCATCATAAAGGTCTTCATCCTTGTTGTCTTCACATTGAGTAGGCTGAGGAGGAAGAGGAAGAGGAAGGTGTGTCTTGCTGTCTCAGGGGTGGTAGAAGCAGAAGAAAATCTATGTATAAGTGGACTCACACAGTCCACGTCCACGTTGTTCAAGGGTCAGCTGTATAAAATAACTCCAAAAACAAATAAAGTACCTATTATGTGACGGTGACGTTCCTAGATATGAAAAGCATTTCAAAGTGCCAAAAGTGCCGTACAAAAATAGAGAAATGTGTTGTGGAAAATGTACGTTCCAGAACCACTATCTTTATCTCCTTCAAGTCCTGTCAAACCAGTTCTTTGGCCAACCCAACACAGTCACCCAGATTAAAATAGAAAGTAAATTGTCATTGAGCTTATCTCCATGTCTGTGAGAAGCACGTGAGAATAGCCCATAATGCTCAGACTCTCATGCTTAGCAAGGCCTGCAGAGGCCCCTTGTGTGATGATGCCTTCTCCAACTTGGACAAACACTCACCCAGTCCCAGCGAGACTAGGAGCAGAGAACTCATCAGCTCACAGGATTTTATTCTGCCTTTTTGCCTTCACTTAATGCATCTTCACTGATTCAGCTCATGTTTGATCCACCTAATTGTGTTCTTTGGGATTCCTGAGGCTAATATGTGCTAAACACTGTGCCCACCACACACATAGTAGGCACTTAATAAATAGCAACTCAATTTTCTACTTCCTACATAATTGCTCACTAAAGTTAGTGTTCTTAAAAAAAAGATTTTCCCAATGTCCCAGTCCTGCTATGGGCTGACAGCCACGATGTTCCTCTGGGGATTATCAGTGAAAATTCAAGAGGAAAATGGGACAGTGAGGTGGCAATCTGGCATTATCACACGATTTGCTCACCTTTAGATTGGCAAGTAGCCCAAGAACTGCTGAAATTCCACTTTAGTGGTGAAAATCTATTGCTCTCCCAGTCCTTACACCAGTGGCCTGGCAATGCTGTCCTGAGTTTGATTTAACTTTCTTGCCAATACACAAGAACAGGTTGTTAGAAAACAATTATCTCAGGACCTCCCTCAAAACTGTGCTGTTTTTCAACCCCATTAGTGTTGAGATAGCAGCGTACGATTTCAGGATGATTTATCTCTCAATACTGATCTGTTCCTACACTACTGGACATTTCCTCCAGAGCTGATTCCATCAATCATGCCATCATCTGAACATCTCTGCAGCCCGTGCTCGTCTGACAGAACCGCGCTTGTTATTTATCTTACATGTCGTCTCTCACTCTTGTCAGTTTTAATTCTGCTCCATTCTCATTCTCTTCTCCTGTCCCCTGAGGGCTCTGTCTGGGACATATTATTATTCAGTATTTACAGGGATGTCACTCAAAAAATGTCACCATCACAAATGACAAAAATTCCAGGGTTTGCACAGAATTGTCTATGCCCCATCCGCCATTTTGAATTTTTATACCATGATGTAAATTCCACAACTACCCATGAATCTCTAAGATTATTGAACTGGTTGAAAGGAAGCCTTAGGGCAGAAGTGTGGCATTTGCTAAAATCCTTCAAGTTTAATTGAAAAGTTTCTATTTTGGAGGAGACCTTATTCAATTCTCCATTTTTAGAAGAAATATAATTTAGAAATGTTCCCACCATTATTAATGTTGTCGCAAAAGTCAGGCTGCAAGATCTATCTTTAACTCTCTAAAATTTATAATTATGAATTGTCTTATTAGCAAATGTATTTTCTTTTAAAGATGGAATTTAAATACTTATTTTAGCTAACACCTATATAGCACTTCCGACGTCCCGGAATCTGTTCTAAGCGTGTGTACACACATATGTTAGTCCTCAAACCAAACCTATGTTTCCCATTGCTGTCAAAGAGGATATTTGGACAAACTGTTTAAATAGAAGGGGAAGTTGCTTTGCATGTTCAAGTATCAATAATTTTAATGGAAAGGCTACCGAGCAGTACAGTTGAGGAAAGCCACGGGAGCTTTTCTGCTGGCTGCATCTATCTGGAACTCAACACTCACCCAGACATCCGTGAACATAGTAAGGGCCTCAGTGACATTCTCACTGGCTTCTCTTCCAACAGCCCTGAAATAAGTGATTCTCAACAGACTCATCTGACAGCCGTTTTGACTTCCTCATCTGCCTGCCCACACGTCTGCCTGCAACCACCTCCTTTGAAAGATAATGGCGGCTTCTTCTTCTCTTCTTCACGGAAAATCTTACACAAGTGTCTCTCTTTGGCAGACTCTCCACAAATCCATACATAAAAGGATATTTTAGGCTACTCTGCAATACACAGGAAATTTAGAAAGTGGTAAAGATGCATCAGGTTGATAATGGATAAACTGGTAGAGTTAGATGCATTTAGTATCTCCATTTTACAGTTGAGGAAACTGAGGCACAAAGAGGATAATCCTTTTGCCCCGTGTCACATGACTAGCACACCCCTTAAGTGCTATAACCATTAAGTGTCTCCTGCTTGCATAACTGTATTTGTTGTTCTTATATTTATCACCACTGGGATTGCTCAACTGTTACCTAAAGAATGGTGAATACCATACTAACAGTCTATCCCACATTTCAAGGCAATCTAGGTGAGTTTTCTTCCCCAATGGATGTATCGTTGTGACTTAGTTCTAGATTTCTAAATATTGACCAACTTTAAAAACCGATGTCCCAAATAACCACATATATATGTCACTACAAGCATACAAGCACACACATATGCACATAGGCACACACACTCACACACTTTGTGAACAACAGCAACATAACTATATTTCAGTTGATGCAATTGACGATGGTGAGTTCCTGCAGCTTCACCCAGGCAATCCCGGCTGGCCAATTATTGCAGGCAGCCTTCGCTCACACGTTCACCACACAGAAAACATGTCAAAATGCACTTAGAAGCAACAGTAGGCTGCAGCACACTGAAAAAGTAAGGCTGAGGGCTGTACTTGCTGACTTTGGGCTGACTGGCGTAGCCCAGAACGCATGTGTGGTCTCCAATTCCATCTCTAGGTAGTGCAGGGAAGGTTCTGTAATTAGAAAATGCTGCCCAAGCAGAATGTCTGCCTTGCTTAATAAACAATGCCCTCTGAAGAAGTTCGAACAGCCTCATGTTGCCATCCGTGTTCTAGAACTGGCTAAAATTGATCCCGGGTTTCAGCTGCGTTCTTTCTCTTATAGCTCATTTAACCATACAATTATGCAGTTAAGTAAATGCAAAATATTTAAAATTAAACATGCTTCTCATCAAGCCAGTGGTCAGAACTTTTTATTTTAGAGTTAAATGATCAAGTTGCTCTTCCTTCATCGCCCATTCCTATCCATCTCCAATCATGCTTAGAAAAAAAAGGAAGAAAGAAACAGAGGGTGTTTATCTTAACTCAGCAATTTCGTGTTTTCTATCAGATGGTAGGAGCAAAAATAAAAAGCTGGAAGATTTCAAATGAAAAGTCTGTAGAGCAGAGCAAGGGCACAATCACGTGGCTAATAATGTATTTTGTAAATGTAGGGGAGAAAATTATGCATGAATACCAAATTTCCATGATAGGGAGGTGAACAGCCAGTTTCACGACTGCAAATTCAATACTGGAAATCACATCACTCTGAACAGGTATACAGTATTATATTCCGATTGAGAAAGGAATGCCATGTGAATGCTCTTGGCAAAAAGGTAGCAGAGGAATATTGCATCTTTAATAGGATTTTTGATTCAAATGTGCTGAGCCAAACCATTTAAAATTGCATTTGAATAGTAAACAGATAACATCATCATTTTTAAAAACCTGCACACTTGTGCCGGATCAACAGAGAGCCTGCAAAATAAAGACAGAGAGAAGCAGGTATCAGCTCTGAATAGAAAATAAAATTAAATATGATTTCTCAGCTGTGAGGACTTCTTCAGGCCTAAAAACAGGAAGCAAGGTTAACTCCACCCTTCATCAGCACACTTCCAAGAGGGTTTCAGAGCCATCATGTCCCTCCTCAACAAATATATTTTTCAAACACAGATTTAATTTGGGTGGGGGGTTTTCTTGCCTCTTCCACCAAATTGCTTTAGTTTCATTCTTCAGCTTATGTTATTGGTATTTCGTATGTGATATCAGGGAAAGGTAAAAGAAAAGAATACAATCAGGCAGTGGCTCACGGAATTAAAATGCCAGTGATTCAAATGCAGAGGACATCTGAGGAAGCCCAGGAAACCATAGTAACCACCAGTCCTACCAGGAAAGCCTCAGTTTCCCGGAATCCTCCCAAATGAATCCTTATGTTTGACCATGTTTCTGCATAACTGAAAACTGACCTTTGTGTGTGCAGACTTTCCTAGCAGCCTCAGTTTTCTAGAAATCTTTTTGAAAACAAGATATCCCTATATAGCATATGCAGATCAGAGCTCTGGGGTTTTCTTTTTTTGTCTACTTCAATTAGCATCATTTCAGAGAAATTCTTATTGGAGATGAAGAATTTTATGAGTAAGAAAAAGCATAGGTAGCTGTAAGCTGAAGAATTCCTCAAGTTTTTAGCAGAACTTCTGAGCCGAGGATGTTTTAACCTGTCATTTTTCCCTTTTCAGTGTCAAATACCTCACCAGAATGCCATGCAGGCTTCTGTATGTTCTGCTCTCCTTGAAGAAAGAATCATCATTAAGGTTTACACCTGGAAAGACTGACTTGGAAGTTTCTGGTGTATCCTACACAGAGGAACCTTGTGTCTGACCAGAGGCACAGTCTGAGGCTTCCAGAAAACTCTGACTTGCGTATGAAGCAGGCAGAGGCAGGATCAGAATCAGAGAATCAGCACAGCAGAGACACTAGTCTGTGTTGTGCTTGCATAAAAACTTGCAGAAGTTTTTGCCATTGCCCAATAACTTTCTAAATTTTATTTACCAATTTCTAAACACTTAAAAATGAAAATATCAAAAATATAAAAAGGTATACAAAAAATTTTTCTCTCCCACTGTAGTCCTCTAACTGCCCTGTTGTCATCCCCTGACCAGATGACCATCTGTTATTTTATTGTTATCATTCATTCTTCCAGAGAGTTTAATTATTCAGGTCTTGGCTTCTTGCCTTCATCAGGTACCTGCTAGCCCTTGACATTCTTGACTTCTCAGGTCCTGATTTACTTTAAGGGTCAAACTTCTCAGTTTTCAAACTGATCATCTTGCAAGAAGGGAAAGAATATTCTTTCATTCAAATTCAGTAGTCACCAAAAAGATGTTAAAAATGTTTTCAGATCACAAAGTCAGTTTCTTAGGATACACTTGATTGTTGTTTTAGAATAGGAAAACTTTGTTTTTTCCTCAAGTAAATCCACAATTTTGAAAATGATCTTTCATTAACAATAATGAGGCCAGGTGTGGTGGCTCACGCCTGTAATCCTAGCACTCTGGGAGGCCGAGGTGGGTGGATGGCTCAAGGTCAGGTATTCGACACCAGCCTGAGCAACAGCGAGACCCCGTCTCTACTAAAAGTAGAAAGAAATTATCTGGGCAACTAAAAATATATATATAGAAAAAATTAGCCAGGCATGGTGGCACATGCCTGTAATCCCAGCTACTCGGGAGGCTGAGGCAGGAGGATCGCTTGAGCCCAGGAGTTTGAGGTTGCTGTGAGCTAGGCTGACGCCACGGCACTCTAGCCAGGGCAACAGAGCCAGACTCTGTCTCAAAAAAAAAAAAAGAACAATAATGGAAAAAGATTAAAACCCTTCCATACAGTAATTTGTTCTCTTTAAGTTAAAGGCAGATTTTATTATCTCAGAAAACTCACCAATGATGATATTTTCCCCTGCTTTATGGTGCTGTGGTGAATATTTTGTTTGCCCAATAATCATCTCCCCTACTTTTGGCAACCATACCCTATTTTCACTTGGAAAACAGCCCTCGTGTTTCAGATTGAACTGTTACAATCCCTAACCACAGACTGGACATGTGACCCTTGCCAGGTCAATCAAAGTCAGATTTTCTCAGCTATAGTGATTTGTTCTGGGATCATCACATGACCCAAACAGACCAATGAGAACTTCCCCTGGCCCCTTTGTTGGGTCTCTTGTGAAAGAGAAACTCTGTGCCCTGGAGTTCCTAAGCCAGTAGATTTGTCAACTCAGAGCTTCTGGGGACCATCTTACCCCACCATTGAAGGATCCAGTCCAAGAATGAAGCCATCACAAAGGAAAGTAGAAACGAAAAATAGAGAAAGACAGATCCTAATTATTTAATATCTGGATCCAAATATCTCCTTTTCAAAAATGTGAACTAACTAGTCCTCTTTTGTTCAAGCCATTTAAATCAATTTTCTGCCATTTTCAACTAACTGAGTCATTATATAGTATTTAATTGCAATAGCAGTCCACCTACACTTATTCTATTTAAAACTGATAATTGGTTCACTCATACTACCACCTACACTTCTGTAAGATGTAATACTGTACACACAGACAAAAAAACCAAACTCCCCAAATAGTATTGCTCACCTCTTTTTACAGATGCTAAGCATCAAAATAATATGGGACCAGGTATCATCTGGTAGGAGATATTCAGCTAGTTCAAAAACCTGGTGAATTTCCACCTGAGAAATTCAGGGACCGACACTTGCAATCTCAAGAGTTTATCTAGTCCAGTGATTTACATTTCAGTAGGTTCTGGTCCCACCTGACCAGAATCTACAGAGCAGGACCCAGAATCTATACTGTCAATGTCTTCTAATTAGTACCAATTTCTGTCTTATTCAAGTCAGACTTCCATAACAAAATACTACAGACTAGATGAATCATAAACAAGAGTAATTTATTTCTCACAGCTCTGGAGGCTGGGAAGTCCAAGATCAAGGTGTCCGATGAGGACCTGCTTCCTGATTCATAGAAGGCCATCTTCTTTCTGTGTCCTGACATGGTGGATGGGATGAGGGTGCTCTCCCACATCTCTTTCATAAGGGAACTAATCTCATTCATGAGGGCACCAGCCTCATGATCTAATTACCTTCCAAAGGCATCACCTTCTAAGACGATCACATTGGGAGTTAGGATTTCAGCATATAGATTTGGGGGGACACAAACATTCCGTCTATAGCAGTTAACAAAATCCTCTTGGTGGGCATTGTGCATCCAGCCCAGCACTTATCCTCTGATCTAGCCCATCTTCTGATTACCTAATGAACTGCAATAGTTAAACTCTACCTTTGTTTTTGGGAGATCAAAAGATACATCTTCTTAATATCTAAATTCCTACTGTTAGCATTTTACTGCTACATACCTTCTTGCTCTGTCTCAATACACAGACAAGATTCACTCACAAGGAAAAATATATCAGAGATGAATTGCATCAACATACTAATCTGCATCAATGATCAGCAAATCACTAGATCTCTCCTACTTTTGCTGACACTTCTATTTTCAACATGTAAAGGTTGGTTGATTATTTAAAATCCCTCATTAATAACTTTTACCAAACACTCCAATGGCGAGACTGGGGAGCCAAAAGAAGAATCTCATGATCGAAGCCATCGCCGTGCTCGGCTCGTGATGCATAGCGTTCCGCTGGTGATAATGACCTAGCATACTGCCTGGGCATAAGAGTAAGTTTCAATAAATATTTGTTGAACACAACCATGATCAGTTAAATGGAAAAATTCACTTGATCAAGAACAGAATACATTCCCAATCATCTTCTTTCTGAAATAAAAAGCACCTATCTTGCATTCACCTAAGGAAATCACGAAAGAAATGGCCACTCTACAGCTCAGCTTACAGGGCCATGACCATCTAGCACAAAGTATTCAGACAAACGAGTTAACTTATAAGCCCTTAGAGGTCTCAGAAATTATTTCTATCCCATATGAATCAGAGATTGCAAGCTTAAACATCTACAGATGCCAGCCTTTTAAAGAGTAAAGCAGGGGAAATGTAGGATTTATGGTGCTCCAAATTTGTCATATTTTATTTTCAGTCCCACAAAACACACACCGTCTCAGTGTTGAAGAACCACAGGGTTTAGAGCAGCATGCGTTCTCCATGGCGGTGATATCACTCCCAAGGGGGCAAGGCATTATTTATGTTGCATCTTTTTAGGAAAAGTGTTTATTATTTAATCCAAAAGTGAAGCTATTTGCCTAGTGGCAAATTTGAGAAACAGTTTTTTGGCTTTTCAATATTAACCAAGGTGTCAATAATCTTTGAAAAGAGGCCTTAGTCATTCCAAAGCTATTTTTAAATGAGCAGCATAATTATCCCATGGAAAGCATGGTTGTGCTATATTCAGGCTTTAAAGTTCTGCTTTTCAAGCCAGCATGCCTAGTTTCTGCATAAGTAGAGGTTTGTTTATTCTGCTTATCTCAAGTCATAGCGAATATTGTCCCTGTCTCTAAATGGTCAGATTTCTGCCTCCGTATCTTAATTCTGCCTTAGAGAGATAACTCCAAAAAGTTAGAGACTGTGTTTACTGAACTCATTATATTCACAGAAAAGGATGCTAAATATTTGATGATAATCTTCCTGTTCTTTGAATTAATATGAGCGCCAATCTAAACAGCACATGTTGAACGAAAATTTTATTTTAATTGCATTTCCCATATTCCCTTCCCTGCACATAAATTCTAAGAATAAAATTAAAGTCAGCTCTAAAAAGTATGTCTTTCCTCCTCTAAATGACATGAAGACATTAGTTTTGCCTTAATCATTTTTCGTTTGAGCAGCTTAGGAAGGCTCATCATGAATTTTTTATGTGTCAGATATATTCCTCCACCTACTCAATCCCTTCCTGCTGTTTCCTGAATTTCTCTCCCATCATGCTTTGACTTTGGATAATCTATTCCTCCGTTATATTTGGTGTTTTTGTAAAGTACTTTTACCCCTAGTTAGCTGGAACAATGCTGAGTATACAGGAATATTGGTAAACTCAGCAATCCAACAGGCAAAAATGGAAAGGAAGTGTCAAAGTCTTTGGGGAATTTGGGGGCACCCATTAGATATTTCCCCTTGGGCTTGAGGAAACCCTGAACTGCCTGGGAAGCATTTTCATTTCCAAGATGGGTGAGGACTTTGTTATTTCCTATCTGTGTTCACCTAGAGGAGCTAAGTTCAGGAATTAAAATTTAATGAAGAATCAAGTTTGAAATTCTGCACCAGTGCACAATGCTTATAAATACACTACACTGATACTACCCGGGTATTATAAATAATACATGTAATGTTGATTAAAATTTTGATGTAAATTTCAAAAACTTTATTAAAGTTGTAAAATAACTGGCATGGGTTGTTTATAGTTAGGTGACAACTTAATTAATCAACTGCTGTCTCTGCTGCAATAAAATCTAGAAGTGCATATTCTCTACTTTATTTTTATCCCTGAAGAATGAGCCAGAAAATACAAAATTATCTCCCTTTCAAAACACCAAATTATCTTTCTTTCAAAACAGTCTGAGTATTAATTGTGAAGCATGACAGCACATAGTCTTTGCCTAGACTAATAATTAATCTGGAAAATACAAATTTCTGACATTCAACTAGTGAAGAACTAAAGTAATAACCAGGGAACATTTATTCACACTCAGTTTGGAAATGATAATTTTTGTCTTGGTACAGAAAAAATTTTTAATTTCTAGGTCACTAAACAATTTAATTCTTTATTAGAGATAAAAATTAAATGCACGAAGCATCACCACATGAAAGAATATGCATATATACACATATATATCGCATGCTGGTTGTTTCAGGATTCTTGTTTAATGAGACTTGTCCCTTTCTAAATGAGAAATCCCAGACCAATATTGAAAATAAATAAGACGATGGCTAAAGTAACATTTTAGGTAGTCAGTCTTTTATTTCTTTATTATTGCCCTTTTTTAAGAGTTCCATCACAAATGAAATACTTTAAGAATTACAAGAAAAAGTGTTTGTAATTGCAGTTGCTGGCTCCATTCATTCATTCAACAAACTCACTACCTTCAAGATCTTATGTTAGGCATCAGGAAGTTTGCAAAGGGCAACTAGATGCAATTCTGCTGAGTTTACACTATAGCAGCAAAGATGCATTGTGGACATAAAAACTGTGTAGCGAGGAAACTGAGCCAAACATACCTAGATTCACATCCCTGCTCCATTTGACCTCTTAGAATCTTGATTTCCTCATCTGTAAAGTATGTCTGGCAATATTCCTGACATCATAAATATATTATGAGGATCCAATGACATAATTCATGATAAATTCTTAGCACATTGTCAAATATATAGTAAGTTTTCTATAAAAAGTTAATTTCTCTTCTTCCTATAGTTGGAGGGGGGGTGGTGGTGGTATTGTCCTGCAAAGGAGTAATTGTCAGGACATGAGCTCTTAGCATACAACAGGGGAAAATGGTTTGTCATTACTCAGATCTGTACCCTTTCAGATTACCCCATGCTATGATTATTCTGGCCTCCCTTCTAGGCCCAGCCGCATATAATAACGGTCTCCTTAAACCATACTTCAAATCTGATTCATGTTGCTTTCTGTCAGCGTTAAACACCAGCCCCGGATTAACCTTTAGGCAAAATAAATCCTTGCTTATGTCATTGCCATGCTCAACTTCAGTGGAATTTTTTATTATTATTTTCTTGGTGTGTCTGACTTCCAATGTGCACTGCCCCCAAAAAAAATGTTTTCTTGAACATGGTGAGGAGTGAAAGTTTAAAACTTGTGTTTGAAGGTGTCATCAGAAATCACATTCATTTTTATCTCATGGAGTGAGAGTTTCTGCTTCCCTTCCAGTGTAAACACAGCTGATTGGATCTGACTAGCATTTAACTCATAAGTGGATTTGTCTAACAGACACTCATGCTCTTGATTTTAAGCCATGCTAGGGCCTGGAGGAACCATTGTTGAGCAATGCATAGGGCACAAATTGGCCTTACTCTAGCCCTGTTCAATACCCACAAGAGGGCACAACCTGTCTCCAGTATCCTGATAAATATTTTCCCATAGACATGTGAGCCGGACTCCTCATGCCTGAAGATGGAATTGCATTGATGATTTTCATGAAGCTCAACTTTGCAAGGACCTCTCAACATTATCTAGGCCAACTTCCTATTCGAGGTCTAAATCCCATTTCTCCCCCATAAGTCTTTCTGCTGCTCCTTCCGCTGTGTTCTGCTACTTACTGTGACAACAGAGACTTGAGTGTACCTCCAGTATAGGCCAAATTGATTTGTGCTATCATTATTTGTTTACATGTTTATCCTTTCAAGATTACACCTCACCCATCTTTCTGTACATAGCAATTGACTCACACATACGTAGTAGGTGCTCAATAAATATTTTTGAAGAAATAAATTTGTAATTTAATGAAAAAATATCAATCAAAATAGCTGAAACATATTTAATGCTTCATATCAGGGCCCTAATTAGATTAAGTTCTAAATGGTCTGATTAAGCACAGAAATGTTCTCTTAGCAGAAATCCTTTGTCACAAAAGTTTCTAGACCCGAAAACTCAAAGTTGAAAATCAGTGACTCTCACAGGGTTAATAAATAGAATGTATAGGTTATGAGTCCTCTTAGAAAATATGAATGACAGTTGAGATATTCTAGGTCACTTCCACCTTCTGCTGCAGTTCATTTTGAAGTCATTAGTTAAGTATCAATTTACCTTGAATTCTCATCCTCTTCCAGCAACTAGCCTACTTTTTTGTACCTATTCCAGCAGCACACCTCAATACAATTGTCTGTTCTTTCCATGTCTACCCATTCTCAATATTAATTGTCCATTAGCAGTTCTCAGTCCTTATTTCAATGGACTTAACAGCAGCATGTGCCGTAGTTTATTACTCTCTCCTCCTTGAAATGCTTCCTTCATTCAGCCACTTCTTCTCAGTCGTCTTGGCTGCCTTCTCCTCATCTCCCTAACCTCCAAACAGTCCTTGAACTTCTTCTCTTTCCTATCATTAGTCACCTCTTTAGAGATCTTACGCAATTCCATATATTTAAATACTAACTATGCATGGAAGGCTCCCAAATGGTTATCTTTAATGCAAACTCACTCATCAACTCTAAAGTGACAAATCCAACTCCACGGATAACATCTCCACCTAGACACCTAATAGGCATCACTAACCAAACATGTCCAAAACTGAACTTTTATAACTTTTGTCTTTTTGTGGTTACTCAGACCAAACTCCTTGGAATCATCCCTGACTCCTCACACCCTACATGCACCCTATTAGCAAATTCTGTCAATTCTACTTTCAAAACACATCCAGAATCTTACCATTTCTCACCACCTCCACACTGGTCCAATACCCATCATTTTTTCCTTGGATTATTACAAAAGTCTCCTAATTAATTTTCTTGCTTCTACCTCTGTTCCCTCTACAGTCTATTCTCAACACACAAACAGAGTGACGTTGTAAGCTAGATGATGTCAGTCCTCTGCTCAAACTGTCCCATGGCCTCCATCTCATCAGAGCAAATGTTGACAATTTTGCGAAGGCCTGAAAGGCCCTGCAGGATTTTGTTATCTGTCATTTCTCCGTCTCTCTGGCGTCGTTTCCTACCATCTCCTCCCCATCCTCTCTGCTCCAGCCATAGTGGCCACCTCGTTCTTCCTCACACATACCAGAGACTAGAACAGGTTTGCCACAGGGTAGGTGTTTAGTGACTATTTGCGGAAGGAAGGAAGAAGGGATCAAGAAGGGAAGGAAAGAAGAAGGAAGGAAGGAAGGAAGACATTGGTAAATGGCTGAAACACAGCATTCGAAAGCAAAATGGCTGTTTTTAAAATAATCTCCCTTGTTATTTTAACAGAAATTAGAAAGACTCTTTAGAATATGTCTCAGTAGAATTTGGACTTTCATGCTAGCTCTAAAGCTAAATAGTAGGAGCGTGTAACCATCCTTACTATTCCGTGTTTTCAGAAAATTATCTAATTGTCCATGGGCAAATGAAATGAACACTATATAGAGCCTCAGAATCATTTCAGAGACAATCAAAGAATTTCAAAGGAAAAAAAAAATTTTCTAGAGTATTACTTAGGAGGAGCACAGGCCTTTATTTCATGGGCAAATCAAAAATACAATGCTGAAGAAATTGATGCTATGCCAGGAAAAAAGTACACAACTCAAGGGGAAAATTGGGTTGTGAGAGCAGAAGTGACCAATCAATGATATCAGATAAAAAATTCAGAATAAGTATCCATAACCTTTGAACAGACACTGTTGTTCAACACTTCACAGGTTAATTTCAAAGGCATTCTCACAGTGCTGCAGAAATTACAGATCTGGATCTGTAAAACTTCAGTTACTGAAATTTTTATATCCTTGATATTGTTTTAAGAAAAAGCATGATCGCCTTAAAGCCCACAAAGTTTTTGGATCTGAAACATGGGCTGAGAGGTTCTATAGAGATACAAGACCAAGTGAATGGGTCTCTACCGAGAGAGAAGCAAAAGGCTGATGTCACTACTTGCCCCACAGAATTGAAAGTGACTAGTCAATATTTGATGGATTGCTTAGGATGCCACCTGATATGATAAAGCATTGCAAATAGCTTCTTTTTTCTATCTGTCTAGTCCACCTAAGTGATTTATCCAGATACCCAAAGCTTACATGATTAAGTGTCAGCTTTATGTTTAAATATGTCTAAAGTGCCTAAAGTGTATTACCTTCTTGCCTACATTATTAAGCAGAGTTCATTGGATATAATTTAACTTATTTTTGATGGCTCAGCTGCTGCCAGAAAGACAGTGTGATGTAGTAATAAAGAATTGACTTTAAAGACAGACTGACACAAATGACTGCTCATTCTTCCACTCGCAAGATGTTTGACCTTAAACAAAGTTATTTAAATGCCCTAAAAGTCAGAGTCCTAGTCTGGAAAATAAAGGCATTAACACTATCCCTGCAAGGATGCACAGGCAGTACGCAAATGTTCATTTTGTGACCCATCTTGTTTCTTCCACACCAGCACAGCCATGTTGGAACCACCTTGGGCAGCCAAGCAGGCATTGGATGGGAAAATCAAGACTGGCCTTTTCACACTGCTTAGATCCTGGTACATTTTTCCTTACCCTAATCCTATGCGGCCCAACTTCTTCCTCTTTCTGGATTGTCTGCTATTGACATCCCAGAATGCTTTGCAGCCAAAACTATCACCCCAGTTATCACAGTTCTCACATCAATTTTCTAGAGATTTTCTGGCTCCTTCCTCCTTTCAGGACATTGCTGGTGTCATTTGGCCCTTTGCTGCTCTCAGTTTATGGCTTCTATAATATTCTACTGTGACTGGCACAAAGTCACCATGGTTGTTAGAATTACAGAAAGGTAAATACACTCCAGATCCCTTATGTAAGTAATGAACATGAACTTGAATGCATGCACTTGGAAATAGCAATTCGAGTACACAAGACCTTTCAGTTGGGGGCAGAGGACCAAGGCAGGATTTCAAATTCTGTTAGAGGCTGAATGCCAACTCTAGTCCAACACAGTGTTAACTATTGACAGGTAGATATATAATTAATAATAATATATTTATTGAGCTGCGTCTACCATTTTAACTATATTATCTTTTTAGACCTATTATTATTCCATTTTATATAAAGGTGACTCGCCCAAGGCTAAATAGTGGAACTGAGATTCAATTTTCAGGCAGTGTGACTCAAAATCCTTTGCTGTTTCCACTGAGCTAAACCACCACCCCATGCTGCCTTCCAAAAGCCCCCAGGTGAGCAGAGTGAGTCAAAGGGGACATTCCAGACAAAGAAATGTGCTCCTAATGGCAGCTGGTGGAAATGGACTAGGAGATGGTGGACAAGTGGACAGGAGTTGGCCAAGGGAGAGAACTGGGAATTAAAGAAGCAAGGGGAAGATGAATGAACTAAGTAAGATGGGTTCAGAAAAAGTAGGAAATAGTGATCAAAAAAGGGAGGAGCCACGACAGACCACACCTATAAACACGCACTTGTGGAAAATTGTAGGTGTCTTAGGCCACATCCTTCAAAGAAGTTGAATATTGTCCATCATAAAGTAGGCCACAACTTCCCAACCAGTGTGAAATGTAGTATAATATTAATCGCTTTGGTCCTCAAGGATGGAGCCTGGGAGACCAGAACTTCCAGATAGATCAGTTTACTTATCCCAGCATGCCTTGACAGAATAAATGTTATCATGATATGAGAGGGGTTAGGAAGCCCAGAATAAGCTATTCTCATTCTTCGTCATTCTTTTCATAATGCCAGTGGGCTCTGGTACCTTCAGAATATTGAGATTTGTGCAACCTAAACCCTGAAACTGGCAAGAAAGCCTAACTTGGAGAGTCAAGAACTAAGAAAATATACATGAAGTACGATTGTCCAAGCAGTTGCCAGTATTCGAAGGGATCTAATAGGGCATCAAGCAACAAAAGCAAATGCTTCCATGTGAACACTGTTGATGATTCTAGCAGGTTCCTAGCAATCTGTCGATTCAGAAGACACCCAGCAAGCAGGAGACAGCAAACAGTGTCCTTCAAAAGGTTTGAGGCAAGGCTCATCCTTGTTGCTTGTGATGCTGTATCCACAGCAGCAGAACTTATTCCAGACCCCATCAGCAGGGGAGTGGAGGAGGTCGATACATTTCCTACCTGGTTCAGGATTAGCTCAGAAATTGCCTAGGCCTGAGGGAGGGTATCTTGATCCATTTGGGCTGCTATAACAAAAAATACTATAAACTAGGTGGCTTATAAACAATAAACATTTAGTTTTCAGTGTCCTAGAGTTTGGGAAGTCCAAGATCAAGGTGCCAGTAGATTCCGTGTCTGGTGAGAGCCTGTTTCTCATAGATAGCATCTTCTCACAAACAGCTGTCTAGGGTCTCTAAGGCACCAATCTCATTCCTGAGGGCTCTGCTCTCGTAACCTAATTACCTCTTAGGGGCCCCAACTCATAATATCTTCACATTTGGGGCTAGGGCTTCAACATACGGATTTTAGGGGAACATGAACATTCAGACCATAGCAGAGAACAAGGGATCACTCACTCAGTCTGGTAGGCTCTCAGGAAGGCACAGGCAAACATCACACATTTCCCCATGGCCTACATCTTGACAATTGTTGCCCTGCAGAAAGAAGGCAGTATCCCCCTTGGAAAGGACACAATTAGTACATGCAAACAGAGGACCCTTTTCATCCCTCTCCATAATCAGAGGAGAGAACAGGAGCCTGGCATTTACCCCTCTCTCCCACAAAACAAAGCCCAAACATGCAGCTTAGGTTAAAGGCCCCTTTGAGTCCCTTCAGGACTTTCTGTAGCTGCAGGCATCCTCCCTCCCCCTTGCAGTGATTTCTATTGCCCCTAATACACATTCACCCATCTCAGCCTCAGTGCAAGTCACAAAGTCATGAATCATAAACTTTTTCACCACACTTTCAGGCTGACAGCCACCCAACTTCTATGGGTGATTCCACTTTTCCAATTCTGCAAACCTCATCTATGCCATTAATGCAATCTTTTATAGGGAGCTGCACCTCATTTGGTCCTCATTACTACAAATATAAGACCAGGAAGATGTGTTGGAAAGTCTTGCTGGATTTGTGGCTCCATGCAAATTCACTCATTTGCACAGTGCTGAGGTACCATCCCCAGGTGGCAACTATACCATTTCTGCAGAACTTACCATGGACTCTAAGTCTAGGAAGAAAATATGGCCAAGAACTGAGGCATCTTGTAGCCCAATGTTTATTCAGCCCATTATAAGTTACTGCCTCCCTGTTATTTTCTCCCATTCCAGGTCTTGGTTTACTTTTAAAAGGAAACTTTGTCCTCCCTTAATTATTAATAGTAGCTGAGAGTGTCACCTCTAAAACCTTTCCTTATCCCTGCTTTGACCAGAAAAATGCACCCTCCCAACATCCTCCCGTGGCGCTCAATATCATATGAAATTCAAATAAATCACAGTTGACTTTAAAACCCTCCAGCAATTCATGTCTGCCTACATCGAGTCCCACTCTTCAGTTGCTCTTGTCACATGAACCTTCTCACAGCCGTGTCCTCCATGACTTGCAACTCTTCCCCTGCCTTCCTCGCTCTCTCATCCACTTGAATCAACCTCCCAGCCCTAACTATCAACTTGCTGATTTTAGAGGAAGCAGAAAAGATTGAGTCAGGTATCCTGATGCATATTCTTACCCTGATAATTCCTGACTCTGTGACCTTGGGAAATAGCAGTAATAGTAATGATAATAACAGCAGGCATTTGCCAAGTGCTTTTATGTTTTAACCCATTTAATTCCCACAACAACCCTGTGAGACAGGGACTAACACCATCTGCATTTTAAGGATGTGGAAAATCACCCAACCTCTGTAAGTCCAAGTTTTCTCATTTAAAAATGGGAAATAATGCTACTTACTTTTCAATAATGAAAATTTAAAAATTATGAAATACATGGCATATAATTTATGTCAATTTCCTTCCTTTCTGGCCCCATTGCCAAGTCCACCTTATTCACTATTTCCCACAATTTCTGTCTGTCTCAGAAATCTCCACTCAGCTAAAAAACAGAATTGCTCTTCTCCAGCAACTAAATATTTTTCCTTCCTTCTTTCCTCCAAAATGCAAAAGAGCTAAGCACTAGGTCTCTTTTTTGTAAAGGAAACAGAGGTTATAGCTGCTGTGTCCCAGATATATAATGATCTTCAGCTCAGCACGACTGCTCCATGACACTGGTTGGAGACAGAAAGAGGACTTCACCTTTAGAAGGGGAGACGATTGCTTACCAAACGTGTGAACCGAGGCCTCTTTCCTCTGGAGAGAAACATCTTCCCCACCTGTTCACTGAAATTCCTTCACCAGAGACAAAGCTTTTCATTTCACGAAGCCAAACTTAACATGCAGATATCACTGGATGGGCTAATACTTGGGTGTGACTCCAAGTTACTGGTTTCAGATCATTTCTTGCCAGCAGGGGTTGGCAGACAAGAAGAAAATATGAGAAGGAGAAAGGGGCAGACACAGAGACGGTGGTGTCCACTTAGCTCTTTGTCCCAGAAATAACACCATTCCTCACCATGCCTAGTACGAAAACAGCTACAAGCAATAATGAAGGTGAAAGATACTAGTTTCCTTTCATGTGACTTCTGAACAAAGAGAAGATTGATAAACTATGATTACAACCTACCGTAGCTGACCTAGAAAGCTTCCCTCAGTTTACAAGTTGACCCACCTTTGCTTCGTCATTTATACCCCTGACATAATTTGATAATCAATGTTCATACATCCACCATCCCCTAAAGTCATTGAAATTACCACTGTTTTACATCTCTCAAGGGTAGGACTGAAATGTCGCATCCCTAAATCAGTGGCATCTCATTGTAAAGATTATTATTTCCATGTCAGTAAAAGATACTGAATAAGTATCTGTAATTCCTTTCCTGAAATAAATAAGGTGAAGGAATACTCAATGTTGTTGCAGACAGGCTCTGAGACGGTCCCAGTGGTCTCTGCCTCCTGGGATTCACATCCTGACGTAGTCCCCGCTCCTTGAGGATGGACGTAAACTTGTCGACTTGCTTCTAATTCATAGACTGTTGTCAAAACAATAGGAAGGCACTTCTGAAAGCAGGTTTTAGAAAGACTGCGGCCTTCTGTCTTGGGGATTCCCTCTTTGTCACTCTCTTGCTCGTCCGGAGAGTGACGTTGAGGTTTGAGCTGCCCTGTGAAGTATACACAGCGGAGAATTGAGAGAGGCCTCCCACCAATGGCCAGCAATAAACCGAGACCTTCATTCCAACAGGCTGCAAGAAACTAAATCCACCCGACAACCACATACTTGAACCGGAAATGAACCCTCCCCTCGTTGAGCCTTCGGGTGACGCTGAAGCTCCAGCTGACATCATGACCTTGAACCAGAAACACCCCACTAAACCATGCCCAGACTCCTGACCCACAGAAATTGTGAAATAATCAATGTTTGTATTTTAAACCACTAATTTCAGGGGTGATCTGGTAAACAGAAATACTTAACTAAGACAAATGAGCTTTGGCTGGGCGCGGTGGCTCACGCCTGTAATCCTAGCTCTCTGGGAGGCCAAGGCAGGCGGATTGTTTGAGCTCAGGAGTTCGAGACCAGCCTGAGCAAGAGTGAGACCCCGTCTCTACCAAAAATAGAAAGAAATTAATCGGACAACT
>NW_012154951.1:6045803-6056359 GCF_000956105.1 Propithecus coquereli | reverse complement strand
ATCCTAATGCTAAAATAAAGACAAGCATTAGAGCATTCTGGTTTTTATAACCCAGAAGCTCCCAGCTTTTTAAATTTAATATTAGAATTTAGGGATTATGTGATACGGCGGAATTTTAAAATACCAGATTAACTATACATCTCTCTGGTAAGCATATATAAGCTTTCTTTGAGGATCGCAGCATTTTAGTCTATAGGTATCATCTAGACCAGCTGAAATGCAAGCAAACTGAGCCGCAGAGGAGTTAAAAGACTCTCCTGTAGTCCTAGAATGAGCACACGGCAGAGCTCAGGCGGAAACCCACATTTTCTGATTCCAGACCATTGTTCTTTCCATCTCACTGCTTCGAAAAAGCAAGAAAGCATGGCCAGCTATAATAATCTTGTCCATTTTACCCAAATAAAAATGGAGCATCATTGGAGAAAAATTAAAATGCCCTACAGCAGCATAGCAATCTCTGGTTCATTTTCATCGTTTCCAACTTGCAGTCTGCATCTCAATAGCAAATGGCCAATTGACTGACCAGTTTATAAACACTCCTGATTTCACAAGTAGATTTTATGGGGCAACAGCTCTCCTTGGGGTTAACTTGCTCTTTGCATAGGTTAATTCAAATAGCAGTGAAAATTTAGCTTGAAAGGATAATTATAATATTTCACCTCCTTTTATCTCAGGTTATGTAAATGAGGCTTTAATCTTCTCACAGTTCATATTATATTAATACAGGGAATAAAAAGATCTCAATATATTGTGTGCTGTCAATCATTTTAGAAGAATATGCTCACGCAATCATAGTGGGTACAAATTGAACTAATTCCCATAATCATGTGCTGTGTGTATTATCAACAAGTAAACAGATGGACTTATAGCCTGGCAAAATTCTCAGAGTGTAAGTTGTCATTTTGATTAGATTGCAAAGTTTTAGGGATTTTTGACATTTCCTCCAATATCAAGAGTATTTATTTAAAAACTAGGGATGGCCGTAGAGAAGCAAATTCAACTTCTTCCCCCTTTTAACCCACAATTTTCACGTCCTGCCAAAGGTGATGAAAGCTGTAACCCTGAGTGACAGGACCTCGATGACAGCCTCATCCTCTTCTGTGCACCACAGCTCTTGTGGGAGACTCTGTCATTCACAGGATTGAATAGTGAAATGTGATGGTTGGAGAAATGTAGTATTGTCTAGTTTAATAAATATCAGGAGGAAGCTGGCAGATAAGTTTTAACCCCAGGGCATACAAAAAACAGTCAAAATACTGTCTCCATCCACACAGTGTTAACACAACACTATATGTTTGTACTGGAGTTGAGAGAGAGAGAAACTAAAGTTTTTCTATCATACCTCAAGGGCTAGCTCAAGGTCTAATTCCTCCAGGAAGTCTTCCATGATTATCCAACTCTAAATAATTACTCCTTCAACTGTGTGACCACAGGACATTATTAGTGCCAGTGAATGCAGTATGTAATAGTAGTTAAGAGTGTAAGTTCTGTGAATAGACTGCCTGGTTTCAAATTCCAATGCCACTACTCACTAGCTAAAGGCTTGGAGCAAACAACTTAATCTCCTAAGTCTTGGTTTCATCTATAAAATAGGGATAGTATCTGCCCCGTAGATTGTTTGACATAATCATGTAGAGAGATCAGAACAGCATAGGGCACCCCATAAACATTAGCTCTTGAGTGTTTACTGTATGTCAATCAGAAACGTTCTCTTAGTTTTTCCCTTTTAATTTCCACAAGAACCCTCTAAATTAGATACGATGTACAAACGGGAAACTGAGGCTTAGAGAAGTTAATCAACCAGCTCCCTGATACATTGTTAGTGAATTGCAAAGCTGGTGTCTGAACCATGGTTGTTCTGGGTTCAAACGTACACGTCTCACCTCTGTAAAATATCACCACGCGTCACCACTCTTGTACTTCTGGAAAGCACTGTCTTCAGTCTTCAGCAGTTTGGTACACCTGAAGGCACACATATTTATCTCCCTCACTGCATTGCTAAGTTTCCCTGGGGCGAAAATTGTTTCTTATTCTTCTTAGAATTCCCAATGCCTAGCATAGCACTTAACCTATAATAGATGCCCATTACATTTCCTTGCAATAAAATGAGTTGGGAAAGTTGAAGCTTCCCCTACAGGAACCATTACCCTTTATTAAGAAAAAATTTCTACTAAAAAAAAAGGCCACAAATTTCCTTGAGCAAAGAAAAGTGTTGAAAGATGAATAGACACAGTTGTGGGCCCTGAGCCGTCAAAAGCAAAAAGGAGGTGAGAGTCTGCTAGAGGCGGCTCTCCCCAAGCCCATCAATCAGTTTACACTTATTGATTATCTTCTGGATGCTAAGCTATCTTTGTAATATTCGTGGCTTTCAATCATGTAGGTCAAGCTGATTTCTGACATTCCAAAGGAAATGTACAGGTGACTATCCAACCCTAAAGTTCACTGGACAACTTCATTTTCAGTTGTCCATAAAAGTTTATAGTCCCATAACGGGCTCTCTTTCACAGGGAAGTCCCCTCAGAGAAGGAAGTAGCACTTTTCTGTCCTTACTGAGGAAAAGCCGTTTATGGGCGCTGCTCCTGTCTGGAACAGATAAATGTCAGAAATGTCGTACCCTTAAAATGTGCAGTGATGAGAAGTTTATGTTGTCTCCTTTTCCTGTGTTGGTGAAAACTAATCCTTAAAGTTTTAAAGACATATTTGGGAGAAGAATAAAAAGTCAATGAGGAGGAACAAGTAGATTTCTACAGATAAAAGAACGAAGCTGGGCCCTTATCTCACGTCATATACAAAAATTAACTGAAAATGAGCCAATGATCTAAACATAGAAGCTAAGATTATAAAACTCTTAGAAGACAACATAGGAGTGAATCTGCATAACTTTGGATTTGCCAATGGATTCTTCAATATAAAAACAAAAGTACGAACAAAAAAAGGAAAAAGCAGATGAGTTAGACTTCATGAAAATAAAAAACCCTCTGTACATCAAAGGACATTATAAAGAAAGTGAAAAGAAAACATACAGAATAGGAAAAAATATTTGCAACTCACAGATCTCATAAAAGTTTAACGTCCTGAGTGTATAAAGAACTCTCATAATTCGACAATGAGAAGACAACCCAATTTTAAAAATGGGCAAAGCACTTGAATAGACATTTTGCCAAAGGAGATATGCAAATGGCCAATAAGCACATGAAAAGATGCTTGGCACAATTAGTCATTTGAGAAATGCAACTCAAAACCAGAATAAGGCGTCGCTTCACACATACTAGGATGGTTATAATAAAAGACAAAAAAAAATAGTAACAAATGTTGATGCAAATGTGGAGAAAGTGGAACCCTTGTACATTGCTAATAGCAAAGCAAAATGGCGAAGCTGCTGTGGAAACAATTTAACAATCACCCAAGAAGCTAAACATAGATTTTCTGTGTGACCCAGCAATTCCACCCCTAATCATATACCTGAAGGAATTGGAAACAGGGATTCAAACAGATGGTTGTATGCCAACGTTTGCTGCAGCATGACTCACAGTAGCCAAAAGGTGAAATCAACCCGAGTATCCATCAATAGATGAATAGACAAACAAAACATGTTATATGCATGCAATGGAATATTATTCAGCTATAAAAAGGAATGAAGTTCAGATAGATGGCACAACATAGATGAACGTTGAAAACCTGCTAAGTGAACTATGCCAGACACAAAAGACAAATATTGTATGATCCTACTTACATGACATATCTAGAATAGGCAAATTCACAGGGACAAAAAGTAGATTAGAGGTTTCCAGGGGCTAGGGGGAGGGGAAATGGAGTGTTATTGCTTAATGGTTACAGATTTCTGATTGGGGGGTTGAGTGATAAAAAACTTTAGAAAATAGTAGCAATAGTTGCAGCACATTGTGACTATAATTAATGCCCCCAAACTGTATGCTTCAAAATGTTTAAAATGGCAAAATTTTTTTAATAAAAACACTTTCAAGGACAAAAGAGAATCAATGAGTGTTGCCCTCCCCAACTCAAACAGCTCTTTGAATCAACTTTTTCTAAGCAGCGGAAGCATGTCGCCATGGTGATGCGTGTGCTCGGGGACCCAGTCAATCCCTGTGGTTTCACACAAAGCCTCTTTCATCACTCCTTTTCCTCCTGCCCCGTGTAAAACACAGCACCAAGGCACCCAGCCAGAAATTATTTGCTTTTCTAAATTTTCTCCGTGAAGAAAGGGTATCCAACTTAGCTCATGTGAGACTAGCTCATAAAATCACAAAAACCAAGTTATACTGAGTATGGTCAAAATTCATTCAGGAACCCAGAGGGTAAAAAAAACACCGTAAGAATTTCACTCCAAGGTTTGCAGTGAAAATGGTTTACAGCAAAATGTTATTTTCCTCTTGGGGATCAATCTGCTGTTTTTCTTAAAATATCTTACATAAACTTCCCCCAAGCAATAAAGTGGCAATTGTAATAAGTAAGAGCACATATTTAAACTCTTAAATGTCTTCTCAAAATGACAAAACATTGACTTTTACTTAGAGAAAGATAGTGAATGATTAAAAATGGCCCAGCACTCCACGATGGGACTTCTAAACTCAGCATTTTGCCTTACACATCCACATGGCAGTGAACAAGAAATGGCTATAAAGTGAAACCCTGAAAACAAGAGTCAGACATAAACGTTAGCATGAGTTTTGCAGAACATGTTGCAGGTGCTAATAACTTATTCTTCTGCCCCAGACTTGGTGAGCAGCACCCACCCCTTGGCCAATAATAGTAAGACTTATTTGTGACAAGTGTCCTTTACACGTAGATCTCAAAATCCATATTATAAAAACAAGCAAGATTTACAACAATAGGCAAGGCGAACTGATATTTATGTTTGTAGTTTTTACTCGACAAATAATTTTTGAACTTCTCTTCCGTGAGGCAGTTTGAAGAAAGGAGTGGGTTTCTGGTATCTCCACCATTCCTTAAACATCTGCCCTTTCTCTATGACGCCAATGCCCTTTCTCTATGACGCCAATGCCCCCTCCATGCCTTACCACACCTCAGCCACTTCTCTCCTCTCTCAAAGCTTGATTTCCAGAAGAGCTGTAACATCCACTCATTCTTTACTCTCTCTCCAGTGCCTAAAGCAAGACTTTACAATATTACAATATTGTAAATACAGTATTACAATAATAACTTTACTATGTTTATAATAGTTAAAGTTAGCTAATGTATGTGCTGCTTTCCAAATAAACAATTTTATCTCATTGGTCCTCACCAGAAAGAAGTAGCTTAGCCACAAGCTAGACTGGCCCCCACCAATCATGGAATGGCTACTCCTGGAATACAGGCAAAATTCCTTAGAGGAATTGTCCTGGAATTTCAGAATCTTTTTAGTAATCAGTGTTTCGGAAAACTGAAGTCAACGGATAGTCGCTACTAATGTGTTTGACGGAAGGTTCATGTGCTTTGGAGTCAGACAGGCATACTTCTGAATTTCAGTTCTATTTCTAACTCTAAGAGGGAATAATCACTTTCCTAGGCAAGTTTTTTAACCTTCCTAACCTTTGATGTCTTCATCTGTTCAAAAGCTTGTATGGGGAGATAAGAGTAAAGTATCTGGTGCAGGGTAAATACTAAATGTTAATGAGTAGGAAAATGATGTTAGAAGAGGTAGTCGGGAAGTGACGGTAGTTATGAAATTCATGTGTCAGCACATGAGAGGTGGCCTGGCAAACAGTGGTGATGAGTAGGGAAGAGGAGAGAAGTATGCAATTTTGAGCACCTATCACGTGCCAGACACAACCTCAAGTTTTATACTCACACACGACTTCATCGCAGATGCGTGAGATAGCTAGAATCATCTCCATTTCACACAAGAAAAAATGAAGCCCAGGGAAGATTTATGTAATTTCTCAAAAGTCACTAAGCTAGAACTTGGAGAATTGGAATTTGAACCCATGTCTTTGTGACTCCAAAGTCCTGGGTCATTTTGGTAGCATAGCTTAGCATAGCTTTATTGTAAGACTAGCTGTTCTTTTAACATATCCCGAAATACAATCATTATAGGGAACCATTCAGCTGGGTTTCACTAGGCAAAAAGATTGAAATACCATAAATTCTGTATAATGGCCAATCAACATGGTAGCCTTTTGTGTCCATATTATCAACATCTTTCATGTTGCACTCATATATTTAGGCTTCCTCTCAGCATTATCCAACAGCAGGAAATCATTCCCTTATGATAACATTCAGCTCACTGGCGACATTCAATTAGTGAAAGGCTAGGTTATTCTATTAAAAAACACTCCAGGGAAGATTTATAGATGTCCAAACAATGACCACAAGCCTGAGTGGTGTTTAGAAATAGACTTGTGTTGAACCATATGGAGCATCGGGCTTTCAGAATGCCAGTCCTTTTGCATTTCTACCTTCTTCACTTCAAATGTAAGGGTTTCGTTGTACCATTGTTCACATCCTGCCATCTTGATAATGTGGACAGGTTCCCAGAGAAGCACTTGAGGCAAAATCTGCTCTCAGTAGCATGAGTTAGTGTTGCTTACAATAATATATGCAACGTGACCAATTAGACAAATGAAAACTAAATTAAATCATGGCGAGGGAAAATATAGGCACACCAGGAAGACAAGAGTGGGGGTAGCGGGATCAAATGAAGATGTGATACAATCTAGAGGAAATGAGTCAAAAATAGAGCTAGGGGATTCTGCTGGCCAAGGATTTGCCTATTTCAAGAAATTAATTTGATTATGACATTTACGTTGTCTTTGAGAAAAGAAAAAAATACATACTCATTCCTCAGAAGAAACAAAGTTTCTTCCTGGAATTTTATTCTCTATCAGAGCTGTCCAATAAAAATATAATGTGAGTCACATATGTCATTTTCAATTTTCTAACAGCCACATTTAAAACTGTAAAAGAAGTGACATTAATTTTAATAACATTTTATTTAGCCCAATATACCCAAAGTATTATCATTTCAACACATAACCAATGTCCAAAATTATTAATGAGAATTTTTACTTGTTTTACATTTTACATACTGTCTTCAAAATATGATGTGTATTTTATACTCATACTGCATCTCAGTGGAGATGCTAGATTTTCATCAGAAATACTTAATCTATATTTAGATTTCATAAGATGCACAGCTGAAAAAGTAGATTGGCATACCCAAAATGTTCCAACATACTTAAATGTTTTCCCATTGCTGAGTATTTGTTTTTAAATTTGAGTTAATTAAAAGTTAAATAAAATCCAGTTCTTCAGTTGCACTAGCCATATTTCCAGTACTCACTAGGCACATGTGGACAGCACTGGTCTAAATGAAAGGTCTTGTCTAGGTCTTCACATAGAGGATGCTGAGAAAATAGAATACAGTATCTTCAGCAATAGCCGTGCAAAACCTCCATTTCTTCAGAGCATTTCTTGATGTAAGCCATAACGCCAAGGTCCAGCTCAGTGTTCAGCAGAAGGGCGAGGCCAGAGTGTCCACTCGCCCTGCTCTCTGATGGTTTGGACTGAAAGGACCTCTCTGAATGCCCTTCCATCTACTCTCTTGCTGTATTATTTCCCTTGACTGGGTTTTCTGATTTGCACACTGAGAAGAAAATATTCATAGGTAAGAGCCTAAAATTCAAGTAACATTTTTATTAAGAATAATATACATGTTTTGAAAGTTATCTGGTAGAAAATTGATAAATACATCCAAGAACCAAATCTTTGGGAAAAAATAACAAAATGTACAAAGTTCTCTTTAAAATTAGAGATTACTAAAAAAATGTTCAGGAATCAAGCAGAAATAACATAATTTTAATACTATATAAATACTATTTAAACTGGAAATAGAATATAGAAAGCATTCTAATTTATTTTTATCAAGCCACCATAAACTTCATATCAAGGCCTAAAAATTATTTCAGAGATAAATAATACAAATTAAATGAAATTGAAAATGTCAAATTTCATTTATGAATAGATGCAGGGCTTCACCAGTGAAATCTGAAAAGCCTTTGCACTATTTTATTCTTCTTAATTCCCTGATCTCTCTAATCCTGTTATAAAAATAGATGAACTCAAGCATATTTATGTCAAGTAGAGAAATAATCAAAATATAACTACGGTAGTGAGCAAAAGAAAAAGGGGTGGGAGGGGTTCTTCCTCAGAACTCCCAAAGTGAAAATATAACAAAAATTCTCCCATTTTTCTATTTGCGGTTAATTAAAAATGCCAGTTCTGTCTACGAAGCAGATTTATGAGTAACTTTCCATTTAAATTGATACATCCATCCCTAGAGGAGAATTCTGGTGGCAAGTGGTCCTCGGGTTCCACACTGTGTTCAGTGGATCTCCTCTGGCAACCAGAGATGATTATCTACACCACGGGGTGCACAGAATAAATAAAGGTTAAATGATTATCAAAATGTGACCCACATCTGAGCAAACAGCATGTACCTTGGCAGGAGGGATATCAGTTTTAAGGAAAATCACATCCAGCTGTGGAAATGAACTTGCCAGACGCGGCTGCATCCCCAGCTACCGCCCTTCTCCTGACAATGACCCGAAGTGGTTCAACAGCACCGGGCCCAGCCTCCCACAGCTGCCTGAGGCTGGTTGTAGCTGCCACAGCCGTTGCATCCTGTCGTCACTTTCGTGGCTAGACATGTCAGAGATCATGGTTTTTAAACGCGCAAGTCCCCGTGAGAGAGAATGAGATAAGAACAAAACAATATTTGTGTAATTTAAGTATGAGTCCTCAGGAGGGAAGAATTTTTGATCTGTTGGTCTCCACAGTTAGACAGGATGAGAGAGATTTGAGGCAGACAGCACTGAAAGGAATGAGTTCTCTCTTGGGGGGAGCTGGTGGAGTGGACTTACTGTGTGCCGAACACCGCTTAACAGTGTAAATCATCTCATCTAATCCATAGAAAACCCTGAAAAGTAGCTTCTATTATCATCCTCATTTTTCAAATAAAGACATGAGGACACAGAGAAAGTAACTTGTCCAAGGTCATACAGCAAAGAAATGAAGGAACTGACACAGTAGCCCCAGGTGGTGACTCCAGAAACTTCACTCTGAACAGCAATGCTATGGTGCCACCCTATGGACTGCTGGAAAATTTCATTTGTCAATGAAATCCAGTTGCTATGGACCGAATGTTTGTGTCTCCTGAAAATTCACAGATTGAAAACTAATTCCCAATATGAGGATATTTGAGGTGGGGCCTTTGGGAGACGATTAGGTCAGGAGGGTAGAGCCCTTGTTGATGGGATTAGTGTTCCCGTGAAAGAAGCTGAAGGGAGCTTCCTGGCCCCTTCTGCCATGTGAGGTCACATGGAAGAGACAGCTGTCCATGAACCAGGAAGCAGGCAGGCCCTCACCAGACACTCGACCTGCCAGCACCTTGACCTCAGACTTGCAGCCTCCAGTACTGTGAGAGACAAATGTTATTTAAGCCATCCAGTCTATGATATTTTATCGTAGCAGCCAGAATAGACTATGACACCAACCAAAAGTTCAACTAAAAATTTAAACCCAAGAAATGGAAGAGCATTTTAGAAAGCACTGATGGCAAGGAGTGACTCACTTTATTAGTAAGTATAATGTTTGACCTTTGCATAAATTACATACCAAACAGAAAGTAAGCCATGAGCATTATGAAGATAAAATTAACAATAATTGCGAGGTAGAGGATGAGGAGATGGGACAAAATATGAGAATACTAATCTTTTATGGCAGCAACTCAAATTCCAAATGCAGTTTAAAAAAAAATGATAGTGATATCAACTTCTTAAGGTTTGACATAAACTCTTCAGTGGAATCTTTGAAAAAATAATGTCTCTTATGATGAAAAATAATCCATTTACATTTTCACCTTTTCCTCATTTTTATTTTTTCAGTTCAATTCAAATGAAATTAAAGTTAAAACTTTTTTAAATTTTGAATTTTAAATAGTTGTATTTTTAACAACTATTTTATATTTATACTTTATATTTTAAATAGGACCAATAGTTTTGTATCTTATTTTTATTGAAGTAAACATAGAACCATATCTGGTCAGGAATGATGTGTTGCTAATGTGAATGGTGTTCATTTCTGAATGACAGTATTTGGGAAGTTTTTATTACTATTATTACATTACTATTGCTATTATTAATATTTTACTTATTCAATTGTCATGTGTTTGTTGATCACTTACAATGTGACAAGAATTGTTCTTCTAGAATGATGAAGGGACCTCTCCAAGGTGCTAACATTTCAATTGAGAACTAAAGGAAGTGCAATAAGCAGCCATGCGAGGACATGAAGAAAAACGTCAATGAAAAAAGAAAAGTCGATACAAATGTCCTGAGGCAGGAAGGATGTAACAAGGTAGTAAAGGACGTCAGTGAAATCTAACACTGCTGCTTTCACACTTGAACCAAGTATTTAGTAAGTTGGATGGCATGCTCAATTGCACACTATACAGTGCATTGGTCATGTTCAAGTTCAATCTAGTATTCATTCATTTTCTTTTTTTTTTTTTTTCAATGTTTTTTTTTTTTTTATTTCAG
>NW_012154951.1:6025007-6045583 GCF_000956105.1 Propithecus coquereli | reverse complement strand
ACCAGTTTGATGGTGAGTACATGTGGTGCTTGTCTTTCCATTCTTGGGATACCTCACTTAGTAGAATGCGTTCCAGCTCTATCCAGGAGTATACATTCATTTTCATTTTGCCGTCGCTTTCCCCACAGCCCCCAGCCTCACATAGCAACCTCTGTAGACTTAAAGTTCTTATTGTGTATGAAATATTGAAATTAGCAGATAATCTATCTGTGCCTTTTCCCAGAGCAGTGATAGCCCAAGTGGGGCATGTTAAATGCTTCCTTAAGTAAGCTAATGGCAACGTTGGAAGTTTTATTGACATTAAACCCTTTCAAAAGTATCTGACAACCTGGCTAAAAGCATATATACCATGTGGATCGCCTTCATTAATGAGGCAATTAATCGTGAGAATTAGTGAACTTCACTGAGAACCAAGCCGGCTGCTGTGAAACAGAGCTCCGGGCCTCGGCTCCAATCCCCAGTTGAGAAAGGCTGCGCCTCGCAGCCGAGGAGGCCCGGTGTGATTGACAGCTGTGCTTATTGATTTTGGATTTTGAGAACAACTCCCGGGGGGCTGGTATCAGCGAGTCAGAGGCAGAATTTGATGAGGCAGACGGGACCCTGAGGGAAAACCTCATAATGCAGAGTGGTGAAGTGCCCTTCCCTGACCCTCCCAGGCTCAATAAGAGACGGTCTCTTTCTCATTTTAACAAGGATTCATTCCCACCAGCCTGCATCTGAAGAAGATGACAGCCCAAAAGAGTCTTGCTCTTTGGGTGAAAAAAAAAAAAAGTAAGCTTCTTAAGTACAAACTTTCAAACTGCCACCAACAGTCCTGTGCTTCAGGGAAGAAGGTAAGAGCAAAACATGTGGTCCCCAGGCTCCCCCTGCATCCACAGTGTGGATTCTGTTACACATAAGCCAGGGGCGTGTGTGTGTGTGTGTGTGTGTGTGTGTGTGTATGCACCCTCTCTTCTGCATGTGAACAGACTCCAGCAGCGTTTCTAATATACTTTTTAAGGGAAGCCCCTCACCTAGTACACCCACCATATCACCTGCCGTCAGGGACAGATGGTGGGACAATTCAAAGCAAGCGAAACAGCAGGCCATCCCTGTCTCCTAAACCCGCAGTTCTCAGACCCACTCAGGTGAAAGAGCACCAGGGAGTCGGGAGGATGCACGTGTGCAAAGTAATGATGTGCTAAATTCTACCATACGTGACAGCAAACGCCGTCTCTGGCAGAAAACACGACGACATGATATGTATGTAAAGTAAAATCACAACCAGAAACACAAAGGCCCCTGGAATAAAAATATAAACTGTCGATCTAAGAGGGCTGCATGCCTCTGGGAAAGTTTTTTGCATCCACAACCTTTTGATAATGTGCACTCACATTGCTTTCCCATCTCTTCACATTTTGCTGCATTTAAGCATTAACAGGTGCCAAGATTTTAATTAAAAATTATGGGAGGGCAAATTTAAGTTGTAAACATTCCAATCTAACTGCTAACTTAATTGTTGTCTACAAATTAGAAACAGTCCTGCTGTTTGATTCTAGAGGCAGAACGCTCTGTCCAGTGTGGTCAGTGGGAACACAATGTGAGGCTCACCCCACTGCTCTGGGTGCTGCCAGACCTCCCCTCCTTTTACCTTCCACCCACTCCTCCCTGCCCCCGACAACCCCACTGCTGCACCTAAGAAACTCCAAAAGGAGGGGAGGATGTAACTGGGAAAGTGGCCGAGACTGTGGATTATCCACCAAATGAACTCCCTCCATCTTCCAAATGGAACTGAATGGACCCGAAGGTGAGCACAGGCTGCTTAGCCAGGCTCCATCTCCCAGGCTCATTGTGTCCCTGTGGCCGGAGATGGCTAGAACCTGGATGGGACATCAGTCCAGCTTTCAATCATACAAAAAATGGCAACAACCTGGTGGGTGGCAGACCAACAACTTGGAAAGTGTAATAGCTACCCTGCCAGCCTGGCCTGTTCACATCAACGCCGTTTTGTAAGAGAGAAATAAACTTCTTTGTTCGTTGAGCCATGGCATTGTCAGGTCTCCGTTGCAGCAGCTGAGTCTGACCCTGTCTAACACAGAAATCAATCGTAATACCTACTATGATGGTCAACTTTATATGTCAACTTGACTGGGTTAAGGGATATCCAAATAGCTGGTAAAACGTTATTTCTGGGTGTGTCTGTGAGAGTGTTTCTGGAAAAGATGCAGCATTTCAATCAGTAGACTGAGTAAGGAAGACCCAGCTTACCCACATGGGCAGCCATCCTCAGCCATCCTCCCATCTATTGAAGGCCTAGATAGAACTAAAAGGTAGAAGAAGGGCGAATTCTCTTTCTCTCTCCTTGGGCTGTGGCCTCCGTCTCCCGCTGCCCTCGGACACAGAGCTCCTGGTTCTCAGGCCTTCAGGCTCCAGGACTTAGACCATCAGCCCCTGCCCTGGTCTCAGGCCTTTGGATTCATACTGAATTATAGCACCAGCTTTCCTGGTTCTTCGATTTGCAGATGACATATAGGACTCCTTGTCCTCCGAAATCCCTTAAGCCAATTCCCATAATAAATCTCCTCTTCTACGTCTGTGTCTATCTTTCTATCTCTTCTATTGGTTCTGTTTCTCTGGAGAAGCCTGACTAACACACCTCTGTGAATACACAGGAAATGCAGCCAGTAATTGCTAGGTGGCTCTTCGCAGCGTGTTTAACACTTTTCCTGATTTTCTAGCCTCTCCTTTCAGCTATAAATCCTCCTCCTTCCAGGTTTATCTCAAATGCCACCTCCTCCAGGATGAGAGCCAACCACGCTGGCAGTCTGAGCCACAGAATCTCTTAATTATGCCACTTAAAAGCTTCATCCAAAGTCTGGCCCGTAGGGGGTACACAACTGGTTCCATTTCCGTCAATTGTTTACTGTCTTCAAACACAACGAAGCAAGTTCTTCCTGTGAACTTAAATATGACTTTGAGGATTTGGGCTGGGTGAGCGCTTGGATGTTGTGCCAGTTAAGACGAAGAACAGAACAACTACAGGAGGCAAAAGAAGGTTGGTTGATGAGAGAAGTTCAGTCATCTGAGCAGCTCTCCAGAAAACTAGTTCTAGGAGAGAAATTGAAAGATGTTCTAACAAGAAAAATCAGTAAGAAAAACAATTTAAAAACGGCCTATCACAAATAACAACTGGTACTGGCTGGGTCAAAGGCACAGACCTGGAAGGAAGGGAGAGAGAACCGTCTGAGAACAAGACGCCAACCCCATAGCCTTTAATCCTTAATGTAACTTAGAGGCAAGAATCATAATTGACTCTGAACAAAAAGATTTAATTCCAAACACCACCACTGTCTACTGGCCTGAGACCTCAGCCAGTCACGTTTACCTCTCTGTACCTTTGTGTTTTCATCTGAAAAATGGGAATAATAGTAAAACATGCCCAGAGAGGATTATATGAGATAACATTACCACCAAAACTAAATAAGATCATGCACATGAAAGTGATATATAAAAAAGAAAGCACAATACATGGGTGTCATTAAGACATACATTGCGTTCTAAGTGAGTGGAATGTGGGTGTATCTCTGGAGATGGGATGGTTCAGGCTGGGAAAAGGGTTAAAAATACGTTCAGAATGTTGCACAGGCCAGAGGGAGGTGCTGCAACAGGGCCCTAGAAGAGTAAAATAGAAGCAAATACAGATGTTTTTATCAAGCATACCCCTTACGTCTCGTCCTCTGCCCCCACTGCCACGCTCCTAGCTCTGACACACACACACACACACACACACACACACACACACACAAACCCCAGTCTCACGGGAGCCTGTGTACTTATGAGGCTTGAACAGGGCCCCTGCAAGGAGCAGAGGTCAGGCTGGCCAGCCATACACTTCACGTAGAAGTTGAACAGAGCTGGTCTGTGAAATCATACCACAGGTTTGACAAGAATAGGTTTTTATAAAATTAAAATATTATTCTTAGTGATGCCACTAGCCCACATAACAGATCCAGCCATTGTAGGTTTCAGGCTCAGTGGTTTATTTGTTCATTCATTCAGTTACTAAATGTTTATTAAAGCACACATTATGGACCAGACACTGTGCTTGACATTAATATAGTTTAGTAGGCTTTTTAAAAACTCATGAGATTAGAAGTTTAGCTCCAAATATTACCTAACATAGCCTCTGCCTTCGGATAGGGAAGTCCATTAATCGGGAAAAGACAAAGAAGAGTCCACTCTATCCTCTTTGAAAAACCATCAGAAAATTATATTCTAAAAACCCCTTAGTCATTCAACAAACATCTGTCAAATATAAGCCATTTCTGAAGCACAATGCTGAGCGTTACGGGCAATACAAAATTTGGAGATCTTAGAATGACTTATGTGGCTGATAGTTTAAATGGACTCATCAAGTATACACATGAATCCTATGAGATAAAGATGATTATCACTGGAACAGGGGTGAGGAAACCGAGCTCTAAGTCATAGAGCTGACAGAAGGCAGAGCCCCAGTTAACACTGAAGGTTAACTCCTTGTACCACACGGAATCTGCTTTTTCCAAATTTGTAAAGGGAACCACAATCCAAGCTCTCATGACAGATACAAACCAAGGTGTAGAAATTCAAAGTTGGAAAATTATTCCTAGCAATACTTTTAGGAAAGTTGTTAGGAAGATGATATTTTATCTTCTTTTAAGGATGCATAGGAATAAAAAGAGGAAGGGAAAAATAAATAAGTAGGAATTATTTACTGAAAAAGATATTATAAATAATATTAAAGAGCTAATAAGAGCATCATTTATTGGAAGTGGGAAATAGCCCTGTTTGCTACAACATAAGTTGGTATAGGATTTTAGTAGAAGTTAGAAAAACAGATCAGGAATACATTGTGTATAACTTAAATATCAGGTAATGGAACTTGAAATTTATGCCCCAGGTTAGGGTCACTCAAAAATTTTAATAAGGCCCACAATTTCCTAACTCTGTAAGAGTGAGAGCATCATTAATTTTTATTGAAAGCTGTGATGAGTTGAAAGTATCGCTGCTTAGCAAATAAATGGATTCAAATGTGTATGCAGTGCTTATCCATTTTCCTTTTGTTAATAATCTTTCACAATGCCTGAGTTCCATGATGTCATTTTAGTGGAATTAAACCTGAGTGGTCAAAAACTATAAAATGATGTTTAGCTTTGGTTGTAACCAGATCACAGGGAACTGAAAGTGGTCAGTCACACAGTAGAAGGGACATGGAGTCAGACTGAATCGGCCGATTTGTTCCTGGATGAAATTTACTTACATAAAATTTATTTGCCAAAATCTTAGATGGGCCATACCCAAAGTTCAGTTTGGTCAGAGCCTATGTATTCAGGTTCTCAGCTGCAAATAACAGAAACCCAACTTATTCTGCTCAACCCCTCTCCCACTCAAAAAAAAAAAAAAAAAAACCTCTCCCACTCAAAAAAAAAAAAAAAAAATTTAAAAGTAATTTATTGGCTCCTATATTAGGGAAATTCAAGAAGAGCTACACTGCAAGGATATGGCTGTATCCGGGACCTCAAATTACATCATCAGGGTGCTTACCTGTTTCCACTCTCACATCTGTTTCCTTCTGCTTTGGTTTCATTCCCCAGCTGCCTCTCGCCACACTGCAACAAAACAGTGCTCACCATGAGATCCAGGTTTATGCTCTACCGATTTAGCAGCCCCCGAAGAAGGAGAAACGTTCTCTCCAAAGAGTTCCAACACAAACATGGCGCTGATGTGGGACACATGCCGAGTGTCACGTGCCCCTCTGTGAATGAGTGATTCTGACTCTCGTTGCCTATGCCTGAGGGAAAGTTGCTCATATCAGAAGAAGAGAAAAGATCACAAAACAGGCAAAAACAACAGATATCCGTGCATAGGATCAGTCCCATCACACTCTCAGGAGCTACCTAGATGTTAACCAAAAAAGTAAATAAATAATGTTAAGGGCTGAATTGTGTCCCCACTCCCAAAATTTGTGTGTTGAAGTGCTAACACCCAATACCTCGGAATGTGACTGTGTTTGTAGATAAGGCCTTTAAAGAGGGAAGTAAAGTTAAAATGAGGTCATGAGAGTAGGCCCTGATCCAATCTGACTGTTGCCCTTACAAAAAGAGGAAATTGGACACACAGAGAGACACCAGGGATGAGCGTGCACAGAAAAAAGAAGAGAAAAGCCCGTGTGAGGAGACAGAGAGAAGGTGGCCCTCCACAAGCCAAGGAGCGAGGCCTCAGGAGAAACCAAAGCTGCCAATACCTTGGTCTTGGACTTCTAGACTCCCGAACCAGGAGAAAATAAATTTCTGTTGTTTAAGTCACTGTCTATTGTGTTTTGTTTATGGCAGCCCCAGCAATGTAATATAAATAAAACACTGGAAAATTAAATATCTACTTGAGGTAGACTAAATACCACCACAAGTTATTTGCAGTTTCTCCCATCAAAAGGAGTCCATATCCCCACCCCTTGAATCTGCGCTGGCCTTGGGACTTGGTCTATCCCGTAGGATGTGGTGAGCGTGACATTATACGACTTCCAAGCTCAGGCCTGCAGCTTCTGTCTGCAGGATCCAGACACCAAGTAAAGAAACTAGACTCACCTCCTTGAGGATGAGAGATGCAGGTCATGTGTAGAGAGCGCCACAGCCATCCCAGCTATTCCAGCCAGACTTTTTGAAGCCAGGCATGTAAGTGAAGTGAGGTCATCTTGGACCAGCCAGCCCCCAGCCAAAGGACCCACCAGCTAAATGTAGCCTCATTGGGCAAAGCCAGCAGAAAAATGACCAAGCCAGCCCACAAAACCATGAAAAGTAAAAAACTAGTACTGTTTTAAGCCTCTAAGTTTTGCTGGCTTGCTATGTAATGATAGACACTGAAACCTAAATAACACAAAAGGAGCTTCAGAATTTTGTTTGTTGACTGGTTTTTTACGTGACATGTACGAAAGTAGGTTACTACAAAATCAAACAACTAAATATTGCAAAAAAAAATTTATATAGCCATAAAAATAAAACTATTTTTATTAAATATATATTCAATAAAATATGTTAGTATATGATCAACATATATAACTGTGATTTTTATGGTTTAAAATAACAACCGTATTCAGATTCTTCATTGTGCTAAGAATGAGTTTATTACAAATGTCCCTTTCATGTTGCTTTGACTGCCTAACTGATGGATCATTGCAAAACAGGAATGTTCATGGCATTGTTTTCACTCATCTGTGATGACTGTCGTTGCTGTGTGATTCGGTTTTTCTTCATTCATTCTTAGCTTATTCTTCACTAGAAAATGTATCCATGAGCAAAATGTATAACAATAGAATTAACAATAAAGTTACAAATCACCAGTAGCTCCACAATGTATCATATATTTACTCGAATACAGACCATCATTTTAAGCTTTTATTTGATTAGTTTTTATTTATTTGGAGAAATAAGATTTACAGCTTTACATGTTGTTACATAGTGTTCCATTGAGCACTGTTTGCAAAATGGAGCCACAGGTGATGCCTAGTAATCACCGCAGCGATTGATGCTGTCAACAGTGTTGGGGAACTGCCAGCCGGGCGCAGTCCTCTGAGTGCTCTCTGGGCCCCCATCACTTCCTTCCCTATCCCATGAGAACATCAGAACACAAATGAGAGTGACATGATGATACAAGAAAATTGTGACTACCTCTTAATATATTTTGAATTTTGAAATTAATACAAATCCCAAACTCCTGTTCTTTAACTCTTATTAGGGAAAAAATGTGTACAACCTACAGATTTTGCCTCGCGGTAGTGGGTCATGAGTATGGGATTGCAAACATTGCTCTAGCTCATGCAGGATCTCAGTAGATGGGAAGGGTGGTAGAGTTTTAAGTGGTGTGGTCACTGTGATGCCTTGAGAAGACCAAGCTAGATACAAAGTGAAAAATGGATTCGAATTATTATGTGGATGCCCAGAAACTAACTGGTTAGGATCCAACTACGATGGCCCAGTCAGGATATACACAGTGCCTACTACCCAAAGATGACCCCCAAGGGACCACACCACCCAGTATTCATGCCCAGGTAGGCCTTTTCCTTTAATCTGAACTGGCCTTGTGACTCTCTTGTAAGCAGTAGATTGTGGCAGACGGGATTTCCAAGGGTAGGTCAGCAGAACCTTTGCAGCTTCTATCTTGCTCTTCTGGAACACTCATTTGGGGGGAAGCCGGCCGCCATGTAAGAAGTTCAACTGAGACCACCCCAACATGGAGAAGCCACACGTAGAGACCACATGGAAAGAAATGTTCAGCCGCCTCCTCCCATCCTTCCAGCTGTCATGGCCCAGGCGCCAGACACGGGAATGAAGAAGCCCTGTTGGACACCTAACCCAGAGAACTCTTGAAACAACCGCAGTTCCCGTTGACATCTGGCTGTAACTTAGAGATTTGAAGCAAGAACTGTCCAAATGAGCCCAGTCAACACACAAAAAAAGACAGAGATAAATAATAATTTTTTGTTTTAAGTGAACAAGTTCTGAAATGGTTTGTAATATACCTATACTAACCAAAATTATCTGTACAAAATATTACCTGCTAACTAAATAGAATATTGTTCTAAATCATGTCTGTTTTCTATTTCTATGATAATATTAAGCTAAATAGACATTTAAAATGCAGCATATTAGTTTGCTAGGGCTGCCATAACAAAATACCAAAGACTGGGTGCCTTAAACAATAGAAATTCGTTCTCTCCAAGTCCTGGAGGCTAGAAGTTCAAACTCAAAGTGTCAACAGGTTTGGTTTCTCCTGAGGCCTCTCTCCTTGTCTTGCAGATGGCCTCCCCCTCACTGTGTTCTCATATGGCCTTTTTCTTTGTGCCCACACATCTGTGGTGTCTCTCCTTGTGTCTAATCTCCTCTTCTTAGAAGGACAACAGTGAGATTGGATTAGGGCCTGCTCTATCAGCCTCGTTTTAACTTAATCTCTAAATACAGTCACATTTGGAGGTAACGGGAGTTGGGACTTCAACTGGGGGGACACAGTTCAGTCCATAACACTTAGTGACCGGAGCAACATTGCCACAGGATGTTTCCTCGTGTTCATCTATAAACGAACACAGATTTAATAATAGGGAAGGGCAGGGAATGCTCTGAATTGGAAAAGGATTTACATGGATGACTGAATTGTCTATACACTGAGTAAAATATCTGTAACCCTCTATAACTCTCTATATTGACATCCATCCAGCCTAGAGATATACTTGCTGTTTCTTGTAACTATCAGCTCAATTCTTACACAGAAAAGAGATTAAATGGCCATTTATGGCTCTGTGTGCCTATTCAGTGCATGGCCACGTGCTTGGCACAGTGCATGCTATAAAGAAAAGCAGGGATTTGCTATTCTAGCTCCTGTGGTGCCTGCAATCCAGCAAAGGGCACGATGGGGTAGTAAACACACAAAGTGCTCTGGAAGCCAGAAACAGGCTGGAGAGAGAGCTCTCTATGTCTGTGCACATGAGTGCACATGCAAACACACACACACACACACATATACACACGCACCGTGCTCCGCTTGGGGTATCTCCGTGGCTTTCTGGATAATATTTGAGACACCACTACAAGTCAGCAGAATTATGTGATTCTGTTGCCAGCATCAGTATTGATTTACTCCCTGCCCTAAGAGAAGCTCTATAACCTCCCAGGGACATAGTCCCCCACTTTCACTGAGGAAAGGCCCTTTTTGACAGCAGCATGGGGAGAGTCTATTAGCTCACTGTCACAAGCCGGGGCTTTAGACCAAGCCCAGACAGCTTAGTTTTCAGGCTTTAGTTCCCAACTAATGAGTCGGCAGCCTCAACCTTGGGCTTAAGCTCTTCTCCCCTGGTTTAACTCTACCCAGACACTGAGCCCTTCCTTGTGTGCTCTAATATGATATGCAGCTCAGGTCCCTTGAGGCTTAGTTAAAGCTCACTTCTGTGAGTGCTTGTATCGCTCTCCTATTGAGTCAGCAAAATATAGTTCTCCATTATATATCCCTTTTCCAGTTCCAGAAGGAAACTCTACGTTGGATCAATAGACACACCTATTCTTGAATATTATCTATTATAGAGGTCCACTCTTTCCCCACTCTCTCTCCTTTCATGGCACTGACCTCATATGTAAATTAAAGTCCTTTGTGCACTCAGCTTTTGACTGAGGCTGTTTAGGCATTATCTGTCTTCTCCGCCAGATTCTGATTCCCGTAAGTGGCAGGGCCCGGTGGAGGATTACGGAGTGATAACCTGATTGGAGAGAGAGGCTGGAGACTTTGGCATTCAATTTCTATAGCAAGCACAATGGTTTTACTTTGATTTTATATGTTCAACTGAAATTGTTTGAAGCTACTTGCATTGTAAGATCCCTGTTTTTACTTCTACTGTATGTTTACTTTTGATGGTGTTATGCATTGAACATTTGAGTCTCCCCATAATTGACATGTTGAAGCCTGTCTTTGGGGGATAATTAGGATTAGATGAGGTCATAAGAGCAAAGCCCTCATGAATGGGATTAGTGTCTTTATAAGAGTCCTTTTCCCACCACGTGAGGATGAGTGAGAAGAATGCCACCTGTGAACATGAGTCTGGCCCTCACTAGACACCACATCTGCCGATGCCTTGATCTTGGACTTCCCAGCCTCCAGAACTGTGAGAAGTAAATGTTTGTTGTTTAAGCCACCCAGTTTGTGCTATTTTGTATAGCAGCCCAAGCTGAGACAAAATTGTTCCTAAGAGTGGGGTGCTGCTGTAACAAATACCTGAAACTATGGAAGCAGTTCTGAAACTGGGTTATGGGTAGAGAGAGGCCCAAAGAGTTTTGAAATGCATTCTAGAAAAATCCTGAATTACCATGGGCAGACTTTTAAAGGTGATTCTAGTGAGAGCTCAGAAAGGCAAGAGAACTGTAGAGAAAGTTTCTGTCTTCCTAGAGAATACCTAAATTATCATGAACAGAATGTTGGTAGAAATATGGACAGTAAAGGCCATTCTGTTAAGGCCTCAGGCAGAAATGAGGAAGGTGTCATGAGACAGCAGAGAGAAGGCAATTCTTGATTTTATATGGTGGCAAAGAATGTGGGTGAAATGTATTCATGTCCTAGTGTTTTGTGGAGGATAGAACTTGTGAGCAATGAAATTGGATTTTAGCTGCTAGGATTTCTAAGCAAAGTGTTGAAGGAGCACCTTGGTTCCTCTTGACCACTTATGGTGAAATGTGAGACTAGAGAAACTCTCAGCCTATACATGTTGCAAAAAAAGAGAAAACATGTTTGGAAGAGAACACTAAAGGTGTTCATGAGATTAGTGTGGGCATGAACCACGGACTTAAATCAGCCACCTGAAAAGGAAAATTGCCAGTTGAACTGAAGGCAAAGGAGATCTGAAAGAATGAAGGAAGTCTGTGGGACTTCTTAGATTTTACAGGGCAAGACCGTAGAGCTATTCAGCTGCAAACATGTACTATTTTTCAACACCAGGGGAGGACCCCAAAGGTGATTGAGAGATCATCAGGACTGCCTCCTCAGTTACAAAGTGGGAGGGGAGATCGCCTGGGTTTCAACAGGCCAGATGGCCTCCACCCAAAGCCATAGATTTATGGGGACAAGAAAGCCTCTCCTGCAAAGTCACCCTCGGAGTTGCCAATGGCTGGAATAATTCTCCTTCATAGTCCCATTTCACAGAACACCTGGCACAGTACATACAGGAAATGCAACATTTGGCTATAGAATGACCCCCTGTGATGAATGTGTGATCTAGAGAAGGACACAGCAAAAAGAAGCATGAGAAGGCCCAGGCCCACACAGCCAATTCTAGCACAGATTCAGTCTGTACTGTTATAATTGGGCAGTGTCTAAGAGGACCACGTGGAGGCTTGCAGAAATATTTAAAAATAAAATAAAATTAGCCTAGCACTAACAACAATTTCACTGATCCCCAGGAAACATACAGTGGGTCACCTTGAGGCAAGCACTCTAAAAATTAAGGGAGAAATGTCAGCTACCCAGTGTTGGTCAGACATTAGAGCAAATTTAAGTTCCTCTGAACCTTGAGTGGCCAAGCTCTCTCCGTAGGCATCTTGCCCATTAGCCTGCTGGTGTCTTGATCCAATACCCTTGAGGACTCAAAGTAGCAGCTTTACAAGGGTAATTGAAAGGGTATTACTGGCTGTCTATTTATCATCTCTTGATCACCTAACACCATGGTACCTATTAGGATGAGCTAGTAGACACTGTGCTAAAGGTTGCCTCAGCTGGAAGCTTTTCAGCTGCTTATCCAACAGGAGATAAACAAAGCAAGATTCTCCTCAAATCCTCTCATTTTGGACCAATCTTATGTGCTAATTAATCATGATTACTCTATACAGTAAGCATATTTGAGGAGATTAATCTGCACTAGCCTTGGGTCGTGTCCTAATTAACAATATGCTGAAGCAGCGTTCTCCTTGTAAGTGTAAATACAGTGTTGATGCCACTTGCAAGACAAGAGTATGAACACAGAACTGTGTATTAGGCACACATCCATTAAGATGCTATACTGATCTATTCAAAAACTTTCTGTCCTTTAACCCAACTCATTGTCTTAGCTGGATGGTCACGTACTGCCGACTACTGGCAGAATATCTGCCTTAACTTCTTAGGATGTCTTAATCAAAAAAATAAATAAATAAATGGTCAGGAAAATATCATGAAGGCAGGAAACTTTGATGATCAATTATTCACTTTCCTCCACTAAGCCCTAAGAGCTAAAACATCATTGCCCAGAGTTGAGTGAGATGTAATAGAGAATGTCGGTATTGCATTTCCTGCTCTGGTTTGGGTGTTTGTTAATAAGGAAATAAAATAGAGCCATCTGTAAGAATGGATGGCCACCCACCTGTATCCACCTAAGCTGCACGTGGTCTTGGTCTTCCTTTAGCACTCTTCCTCCTCCTAAATCTCCCTCCACATTTTAATTTCTCTGTATCCCAGCGGTTTCAAATTGGATCTAGGGCCCCCCACACCAGGAGAAAGAAGAGGAAAATCAGGAACAGTAGAAAATCAATGTAATCTCTTTATGAACCTGTATCAGACTTGGCTCAATTTTCCCATACCCACTGCCCCTAATTCCATGAAGGAAAGAGACCTTAGCAAAAATTAAGGGAGAATGAGAGAATAGGGCTGATAGTGACTTATGACTGTTATTTGTAAGTAGAGGCCAGAAAGCTGATAAGGAAAGAAAGCATCAGCCTACTGACTTCCTCCAAAGAAACTAGACAGAATGGATGTGGGATAAAAGTTTATATTGGTCCAAAGAAGCCAACAACTGTGGAAGGAAAGGGAAGAAAGCAGTGTTAGACAGAGGGAGTGGCTACTTTGTGATTCAGTCTCAACCAAGGTGTCGGACAAGCCCATAGAAAGTTCTGGAACTGAGATGATCCTTCAGATTAGCAACCGGATGCAGACAAAAATATATTATTGCACTTTTATATTTTAAAAAAGACAAATTCTCAGTATATGTGTGTGTGCAGGTTAGGGTCCCAGGAAAGCAAACTCTGAGATGGAGACCAGCATGCAGGAAGTTTATCGAGGAATGTTCTCAGGAACAGCATGAGTGGAAGGAAAATGGAAGAAATATTTTTTCCTAAGCCAATATTATAGATTCATTCATGGGGAAAAAATTATCGCCAGCCTGTTATGTGCCAGGCACCAGCCATTGGGTGGTGGACAAAATCTCCTAAGTCCCTGCCCTCATGGAGCTTTTGTTCTAGTAGGAGAGTCCAGCGATCAACCCACAAACGCAGACCTATAATGAAAAATCAGGTACTTGTAAGTATTATCTAGAAAAATAAAACAAGGCTGAGGAATAGAGTGGTGCTGATGATGATTTTAAATAAGGTAGTCGGGAAAAGCCATGCTATATTTAGGCTTCAACACGTGCATTTGGGGGTGGGAGAGACGTAAGCTTTTAGTTCATAGCACAACTTTTTAAACTTTTGCTGATCTGCTGACCAATACGAGTATCTCATCCTTTTCCTTTGCACTTTCATGATTACTAGAGAAGCTGAGCAGCTTTTCATACTTACTGGCTTTTCACGTTTGCATGTTTACTGCGAGTTGCTCATTCATGCCTTTTACCCTATTTTCGGTTGAGTTGTCTGTCTTTTCCTTGACGATGTGAAAGAGTTTTTGTAGATCAGGGATGTTAACCCTTACCATTCATGTGTTGCAGATATTCTCTGCCAGTCTATTGTCGGATTTTCTACTCTGTGTATGATACGTTTTTTCCCTATGCAAACATTTGAGTGATCAAGTCAATCTGTCTTGGCTCTAACAAGATGAGATTTAGCAGAGATACGTGTAAACATTGTCAGCCCTTATTAAACTCGCAATTAAAGTTCAGAAAATCCTTATTGGTTTTTTTAAGATTTTAAGGTTGGGAAATTAATATTATATTAATATTAAAAATAGAATTTAAGAAAATGAAATCAGGATTGCACCTATGAAAGTCCTTTGACATACATTTTGTATTCACAAAAATGAAATAATAAAGACATTATAAATATCAATTAGTAATATGGATATTATAATATTAATTTCCATTTACTATTCTTGCTTAAAACTTTTGAGAGTTTCTTAAAATTTAAGTGCAGTGCTTGTAAATTCTATTTATTTTCTTCCTTGCCTGGTTCCCCATTCAAATGATCAATGCCTTCTTGATTGCATGACTCAGAAGATGCTTCCTACCCCCTCTCCGGATCACAGATATATCAAATCCTCACTCTCACATCTCAGCTCCCAGCTCCTCAATTCCTCCTCACAGATGTCACCTGAATACCCTTCTGAGTTTACTGTGCTTCATCTTCCTTTGTCTCCCCAAGGATTCACTGCAAAAATCTCTATCCTTCCTCTGCCATCTGCTTTACCTCCCTGTTCTATTCCCAACTCCCCACTTCCTTTCTTCCTAATTATCCCCAGCAGGAGTGACTCACAATGCACACAATTCTGTTTTTCTGGAACTGAAATTCCGACAGTTACCAAACAGGTGTACAGCAGCAGATTTCACTCTCTTTTAGTGTATACTGCAGTTGAAGAAAGAATTTCTGAATATTGTTCAGAAAACCAGGGACACTAATATGGAAGACAGTAATCTGGTTTAATAACCTTTGGCATAAAATTAATGTAGGGGTATTGGTTTCACACAAGTTTGACATGAACTAACAAAAGCATAATAGGAACATAGAAATGGAAAAACGTGTATATATCAATAGAAACATATGTCCAGATCAAAAGAAGGATTTAATACTGTCAGTGGCTGTGGAGGGCGGGGGAGGATTGTCTTCGTCCCCCTCCATCTGCCTAAACCAATCATAGTTAACTAGAATAGGACCAACATGATTGGCTTAGACCAAACCGATTCTCCACAGCAAGCTAGGACTAGGGCTGGGAGGGGCATCCCCTGAAGCATGTGGTCATGGAGGAGCATAGAGACCTTGAAATTCAGGCCAGGCGTGGTAGCTCCCACCTGCAATCCCAGCACTTTGGGAGGCTGAGGTGGGAGGATCACTTTGATACAGGAAAAAGTGGGCCCCACAACTAGGGTCTGCTTCAAGGCCAAGTGGGGCCTTGGCTACATGCGAGAAAGAATTCAAGAGCCAGCCAACAGAGTAAGGCAAAAGCAAGTTTTATTGAGATAAAGGAAAAGAAAGAAAAACAAAAGTGACAGCTCCATAGACAGGGCAGTGTTTGTGTGCTGCTGGTTGCCTGTTTCTATGCTTATCTCTTGTCTGCATGTTAAACAAAGGGAGTTTCTTGGGAGGGAGGTAGAGAGTCTCCAAGACCAGGGGACCCCTCCCATTTAAGCCGCACAGGGCAATTTCTGGGAGTTGCTGTGGCATTTGTAAACTGTCATGGCGCCAGTGTGAGTTTATTTTAGCACACGAATGCACTACAGCCAGCCTGTAATGAGCAGTGAGGGTAAGCTGAGATCACTTGCCATCGTTACCTGTGCTCCTACAGGTTTGGGCAGATTTCTCCGCTGTCTACTGTTTTATCAGAGACCTTGGTTCAGGGCTTATGACTCTATGTTGAGCAGGGTCTGCCGATTCCCTGTCTCAACTTGAGACCAGTAGTTCGAGACCAGTCTGAGCAATAAATGAGACTGCATCTCTGAAAAAATAAAATAAATAAAATTCTGTTAGCTAACGTAAGGAGGAATAGTTGTTTCCCACTCCTCATGCTTGCTTCCATGTCGTAGGACACACCATTGGCACAGAGCTCCTGGGCTCTCTCTACCCCCAAATCCACTCAATTCGCATCCATGGGAAGGGGATGGAATGACGTATCCAACTGGTAAATTTGGAAGGACAATTGGCCAGGCAGGTCCCCACACCCCAATCCAAGCCCCCCTTGTGACTGAGCACTTCTGAAAACTGTGCAATCTCCTCTACTGCTTCCTGCTCTATATCTGGCTGGGGCAGGACCCCAGGCAGGAAGTGCATACAGCTCTGAGAGGGGAGTACATGCAATTCAGGGACAGTTAATTTCCAGTGCATGAGCCAGGAACACCAGGAAATAGACAAGGTATAAGAATGGGGCAACAAATTCTTCACAGACTTGTTGAAACTTCTGGCATACGGGTGTACCCAGTTTGCAGCCTGAAATGTGAGTGTGAGGACAGGGTGTTATGATCTTACTGGTTCCTAAATGTTTATTTTGATCCATGCAACTATTTTTCACAGGTCTGCAATAGGCTTTCACTGCTGAGGCCAGGCCAAGAGATATGAAATGTGACCTCGTGGTGGCAGGGATCGTTATTGTTCAGAGCAACCTCATTCACCTGGCAGGATCCACACAGAAGGCTTAAAGCAAAGACATCTGGGTCTCATCACAGGACTAGCAGCCAAGGGTCTCTGCAAAGGCAGAGACCAGAGGCCCCCAGCCAAGAGGAGGGCTCCTCACCAACACAGGCCTCACAAGATTTAGCAAAAGTGAGCCCTGCTCTTCCCTCCTCAGCAAGTGCACGTGCCTTCACCAGGCAGAGAGACTGTCTTAGGATGCAGATTACTCTTGCTTGACCTTGAACCTCAGTTCAACTTTTCCTAAGCAGACATTATTTCAGGTCAGGTTCACCAGAAACAAACCCTAACAAGGATTCACGTGTGAGCAACTTATTAAGAAAGAGCTTCCAGGAAAATCTGATGAGGGATTAGAGGAAGGGAGAAGCCAAGCAAGGACGCAATTTCTAGTCAAGTCCCAGCCTCAGTCTGAACCCTCAGTAGTGCTCTGGAGAGTAAATTATATCCCAGAATTTGTCCAGACTGAAGGCAAGCGTGCAGGGTAATCAAACGCCCCAGCACACGCATGGAAGTTAGCACTCTGATAGTCCTGTGGGGAGGAGATGTGTCTTATAAGGATCTGGTCTTGATTTCCTGTGACTTCTGAGACCCAGAAGGAACTGCAGGGAGCAATGGCCCAGGCTGAAAACTCTGCTGCACCCAGGCTTTGAAAACTCCTCTAGCTGAAACGGACAGAACTGGAAGCTGACAAGGTGATTTTCAGCCTTAATGCAGATGTACTAGCCAGATTTCCAGCAGCCTTCTCCTAACCTTGATAATGGAAACCACACACTAAGGATGGATTAGAACAGAAAGAGAGAAAGAATCCGGGTCCCTGGTGAGTTCATGAAGCTCTAGCTGGTGTAGACTCCCTAACTTTGGATTTTATTTTACAGGAGAAAATTAACCCCCAATTTGTTTAAGCCCTTGTAGTTGGCTCTCTGATGCCAGTAGTCTAACAAAATTCATACCTAATAAAATTGATGAGCTACTCTAAGGAATTTTTAAATCAACTTAAAACAACATTAGACATCAAAGTCCCGTTTTGTGTTTGGTTTGGGGCTATTTTTTGGAAATGCAGGGATTGTTTCATTTTTAGTTCCCAAAATTATGTTCAACATGTGACATATATATTACTTCATTCATTCATTCATTTCTCTAGCAAATATTTCTTGAGCACCTGCAGCCTGTCAAGTAGTATGCAAAGCTCTGAGGATGCTGGACAAACAAGACAGAGTCCCTTCCTCTAAAAAGTGCAGACTTTATGGGAGAGACAAAGCAGGGAGATAAATACTACAGTGCAAAGTGTCAAACACTATGGTAAATGTCTGAACAGAGGGGCTGTGATGTCCTGGAGGATATCAGCTATTTCTCCGGTAGCTGGAGGCAAACGTGCAAATAGCAGCACACTCTGCAAAGAGTCACAAAGGAAAAGACTGTGTATGCCCTCACTCTGCTCTGGGAGACCTTTGAGTCATCAGCTGGGTGTTGCAGCTGTCCCTTCTGTTAGAAAAGGAACTCCAAGTGCAATCACATGTGTACACAGAGAGTGAATTAACCAAAGTCTGGAAATAGGAATGCAATGTGAAGCAGCCACCAGCCACATACACAATCCTTTCTCTTGTCCTCAGCTTAAAGTTTATTAAAGAAACTGCAGACAAATGTTGTCCTTGAAAAATCTTTGTTGTCTCCTTTTCCTTTGTCTTGTCTTATTGCATCATTGTGGTTTGGTCTTTTTAATTTTTTCTTATGAAGATGCCTTTGTGAAATTTATCCAAGATTGAATCTCACCTTCTAGTCACATTTAATATTTTCAAAACTGCAGTGAGTTTGTATCTAAATGACAGTACCATTATGCCCTGAGATAAAAGAAAATTTTTTTCTGAATCACTGCAAGAGAGTTATTCTCTTGCAAAATTTTCACTTTACCTTCTGGGCTACAAGAACCAGTTATGGATGGTGAAACTTGGGGAACAGACACTTGGAATAGACTTATCTGGGATGGAAAGGAGGAGAAGAGAAGGAAGGAGCTATGCTGTCTTTCCAGCCAGATATTCTCCCTACGTGGGTCCACTCACCCACCATTAGGTGGGAGACAAACTGGTGAGGGTGTTGGCTACAGATCACGCCATTCTTGTCACTAATTACTATCTTGTTCATTGCCCCCAAGGGCAGACTATACACAAAGCTCAAGCAGCTCTTTACTCAAAATTTTCAATAATAAAATCATAATCAGAGTAGAGAGGGACAACTGTGAAAATCTAAATCTATCTCTTTTATATGATTAAAAAGACAAAGAACAAAGGGTCTCACACTCGTTTTCTAGAATCTCCCCACTTGGTCATTCCCTATACCAGCCACGTGCTGGCTGCTCCCTAACCTCATATGTCCTTTCCTTCATCCTAATTCCTCCACCCTTTTAATTCTTCCTCTCCAATTGAAGTCTCCCACCTACATATATGTGGGTTGATGTGAGTCAAAGAAAAAGAAATAGCTGCTAGAAGTGAGATGCAAGTGACAGATCAGCAGAAACATGAAACGAGAACAAAAGATGACTGTAGAAAAAGATACGGTTCCAGGGACTGTGTTGGGATATTAGGAGGCAACCTGGGTCTCCTGCCCTCTAAGCTACTGACATTCCAACTAATTTCACTTAATGGTAAAGGGCTGTATAAACCCAGCAGGCTGGGGGAGCTTGGGAACGCCCATGCAATTCACATTAGTCGTGCCTGTACATAAATCTCAAGGGAATGACTACTGCTTCTAGTTATAGGGTAGAAAGTTGCAAGAGAGTGTGTGCCCATAGGAAACAAAAAGAACAAGGCAGATAAGCTATAAAATCCTAGTTTTAAAAAACGAAGAACTGAAGATTTTTTTTTAAAAAAACCTCTAAATGAGCTAGATTCCATAAATTGGCAAAACCTTCCTTAGAGAGAAGACACCACAGCTGTCTTCATCCCTGGTGCAGCAATGAGAAGGAGAGGGATTGGCAATAAATGGAGATAAGGAGAAACCAGCTTAACTGTCCATGAACTTTTAAGGGTTTGGCATTATGGATTAAAATGCTGAGGTTCCCCAGTAATGGAATGAGTCTGCATCCATTTGCCAAAACTTCCTCAAGGGCTTTCTCTGAGTGCAGGGAGGTAGCACAGCAGAAACTCAGAGCGGAGCAGGAGACATGAGAGAAATCCCTGGTGGGTACAATAAGCCTTCATGGAATACAATAAAGTCTTCTGGCAGGGTCCTAAGCCTTTTTTTTCCAAGTGCACCACAGCTGTCCAATAAAGGCTGGGGGCAAGACAGGAGGGTAGAGACAGATTTTTCTGGATGCATAAAGCCAGAAGGAGGAACTGGAAAGCAAAGAGAACTCCTAGTGACCCAAAAAGTTGGTAGCCAAGTTGTAAAACAGAGAGAAGTTCCCCACAGTTCAGAAAGCTGGTAGCTCAACTCTAAAGCATTAAGAAAAAGATTCCCAGAGTCTTTATGGTACTAAGTTCTCAAGCTCTCTTTGAGAAGGAAAAGTCCCAACACCATCCTCAAAATAATTGAAACCAGAGTGGACTGGATCTAACTAAACCTGCAGCCAGACCCAGACCCAGCTCAATGACAAATTAAATTCACTCAGGCTCACACACTATCAACCTGAAAGAAGGAGGCCTGGTCTTTTCTGGAAGCAGATATCATTTGCTTCGGTATCACTATTCTTTTACACACAATGATGAGCATGCAATCAAAAATTGTAAGATCTATGAT
>NW_012154951.1:6009032-6023871 GCF_000956105.1 Propithecus coquereli | reverse complement strand
CTAAACACTCCATGTAAAATGTAAAGATTGTAAAACTGGACACAAAAGGAAAACCCAAACTATACTGTTTACAAGAAACACACTTTAAATACAAAGACTTGTATAGACCAAAAGTAAAAGAGTGGAAAAATAAATACCATATAAACACTAAGAACAAGAAAGCTGATGTGGCTCTTTTAATATAAGACAAAGAAAACTTCAAGACAAAAATATTACCAGAAATATAAACATTTAGTAATTACAAAGAGGTTAACTCTTTCAAAAAGTAATAATTATCCTGAATGTATATGTACCTAATGACAGACTTTCTAAGTACATTAAGCAACATTTGACAGGACTAGAAGAAACAAATAAACCCATAATGATGGTTAGAGATTTTAATACTTAGTAGAAAGAATAGGATAAGAGGGATCTTTCTTGTAGAAAACAGGGGTTCAGTGACATCCTAATGGGGTTATGATTTGTTCCGCAACGATATCTTATTTATTAATACATTGGCAATTAGTGACTTGTTTCTGTCCATTTCTTTCTTCCATTTCTGTGGGAGTTTCCCACTCCATGGTTTCCCCTTCTTGCAACTACTTTCGTTCCAGAAATCACTCGCATGGGACATTCAGTTACCCACTGCTACATTAGAAAGTTAGGCTTCTCTTGTGGCCTTCCAGTGAATCTCTCCATCATCATCTTGATTTCACCAATAGAGGCTATGGAGAGCAAAGACATCCACCCACTTCTCCTCTTTGCCACCTGACCACCAAGACCCATCCTGCCACCACCCTCACAACTGGCTCCTTCTTATCTTCCAGGTCACAACTTAAATGAAATGTCTTCAAAGAGGACATCCTTGACCACTTTATCTAAAATATCTGCCCCCCCCATGAGTATTCTTGTTCATCAACCTTCCTCTCAGCAATAAAAATAATTTGTAGTTAATGAATCATTTGTTGGATTTTCTCCTATCTCTCACCTAGATAGTAAGATATGTAGGATCTGGGACCCTATCTGTCTTGTTCCCTCCATCAGATACCAGGAATGGAAAGCCAAGGCTGAGAGAGGCTATATTATTTGTCCAGCATCACAATCTAGAAGGTGATGAAACCAGGATTCAAACGCTGGTCAGCCAATAGCAGTCCTTCCCCCACAATGGACTCCTGCCTGCCTACATGAACATTAAATTGTTCCAGGTTTAATAGAACTAAAATAAGAAGTGTAAAAATCTATAATCATGGTTAGATATTTTAATTTTCCTCAGTAGGGAGGAAAAGAAGGGGTTATAGTGAATAAATTCTAAGTAATTGGTTTAAAATACAACCTAAAACTAGGTGAGAGGCTCCTGTACATTAAAAGTAATTCGCTCAAGTTTCCTGAATGAATCATTTTCCCACTCTCCATGTGAAGAGTAAGGGTAACACAAACTACTGTAAAAAATAAATCCCCAAATATCAGTGACTTTACATGAGAGATATTTGTTTTTTATCCTTGTGAAGTGCAACATGCTGTTCCTAATTGATGAGCAACTCTCCTGCAAGTGACAATGTAGCCACGCATCCGTGGAAAGAACCTGAAGTATCACATGCGGGAAGTCTTTCGGGGCAGATCTGGATATGGTATATACGGTATACACCAGTGCTTCTCAAACTGTGACGTGTATCACGATGACCCGGAATGGAGAAATGAACATTCCTGGGACCACCCCTGGCGATTCTGATGGAGTAGATGTGGGATGGGGCTCAAGAATCTGCATTTCCAGCAAGCTCCAAGGTGATGCTGAGTCTGCTGGCCTGGGGACCACTGGTTGAGCGGCCCTGTCATGTATCACTTCCGCTGACAAATTTTTGGCTAGTACTCTGTAACAGGGCTATGCTCAACTGCAGTAGAGTCTGGTAAATCAAGTCTAACTGTACACTAAGAAAGAAGAGGAAATGGGTTTGCTGAACAATTGGACAGTCTCTCCTATATGATGTTTTTCAAATTATTAACTTATCCAAGCAACCAGGAAATCAAAAGAGATTTATAAATTAAATTTGCAACTCCTTCTGCTAGTTAGTTCTCTACCCTGGATAAGACTTCTCATTCAAGGAATCATAGTCAATTAAGAAGAGATCAATGACTCTATTTTGAAACCCTGTCACTATATCCTAACAAACTGAGGCTAAGAATGAGAAAGGGAAATAAAAAGCCAAGAAACACATGTGCACACACACACACACACACACACACACACACACACACACGCACGCACACAGCATTAGCCAAGGAGACCACATTTGTGTACCTGAATCTAGGCAAACCTCCTCTTGCAAATAGAAATGCTAATAGGTCCTTGAGTCTTGATAAAATATTATTAGTGCCATAAGTACACTCAACTCTAGGAGACCACACTTAATGCATATAACTCCCTGACCTTTACGATTTCACTTATATTTTTCAAGATGCCCCTGAGAGTGCTTACTCTGTTCCTATTTAGCCATTGGTCATGGGATAACAATGCTCTGTGATAAAAGTAATGGCTCCGAACAGTCATTGCCCTCCAGGGCTTCTTTCATCCCTAGAAAGATTGTGTCTCCAGGATTGGTGGGACTTAGGTCATTTAGTCTCTTCTGGCCTTTGGCTGAAATGTACTTAAAAACTGTCTTGGAAAAAAATAGAAATCTGAACTTCGCTCAGTAACCCTTTCCAATTTTCATCCACTCTCCCTAGCAAGGAATCCTGCCTTAACTTAACCTAAATGCTTCTCATTGTAGTTAATTCATTTTCCTCTCATTTTGTCCTCAGGGGAAATGAGACATTTGGCCAACAGTATTATAAGTTCAAGAACCTTTCAAAGACTTAGAGATCTAAGGCATAAATTAACTTTATTGCGTGCCATACTATATGACTGATCCTCTGCTTAGCACTGGGGATAAAAGGTGGACAAGTCCATTGTCCAGGAAGTAGAAATTATTTGTTAGTAATAACAACGTACCAGTATTTTCAAATAATATTTCTTGAAAAAAATTTATTCCATATTTCCTCTTTAATGATGAACCTCAGAATAGTATAGATATAATGGGCAACGGTGAAGTCCCTCCTTCTAGGAACTAACCAAAATTGGACTCTCAGGATCTGGGGGGGACATTCTCACAGTTGTCTGAGAGCTGGCTGCGCTTGGCCTAAGTGAACAACGAGAAAGTCACCCTCGGCACTCCTCCAAGTTCAGTGCCATTCACGACGATGCATTGAACGCATGTCAGGGCAAACTCTGAGCTAGATGCTATGACATATATGAATGAGGGCAAGACTGGTTTCTGCACTTCTGGAAACTAGGAGAGAAGCTGTCTATCATAGAAATGGAATTACATCACTCCTGAATGTCAAATCTTATTCATCGATGGTGGCTACACTAAGTGCTACATTGAGAATTATGACGCTTGGTCTAATGTCGGAGAGAAAGGGCCAGGACTAATTAGCAATAATCTGTCTAGGACATGGAATACGGGGGTGGCAGGATGTTTTCCAAGCATTTTCTATCCCTGTCTAGTATTTCAGACTGGGACTTAACCCAGATAGGGGAAGATTGCTTACCCAACCTACTAATTTCCATTATTAAAGTTGCCTGCAGACAAAGATAAGGTCCCAAGAAGTGGCCACTGGGGCCCCAGGTACCTGGTTGGTCAGCCCTTATTACGCCTACTATCACCCCCAGGAGGGAAGTAAGCCTTTGTTATTTTTCTTTCTTCTCCAAAATGAAAGCTTGAATTGCAGAGAATCTAATCTTCCCCCATGTATGTTTGGTGCGATTAATTCCTAAAACCAAAAGCAAGTACAAAGTGGAATTCAAAACAAACCTTCTCAATATCTGAGACAGGATTTTTTTTCCCTTTTCCTTGAAGTTTTCTTTGACTCTATTCCCATAGAAATGGCCTCCATTGCGCTCCCTTTAGAAGTGTGACCTGAGAATGAACAAACACGCTTTCCTGCGACAGCCTGACATTTTCATAAAGAGCTTTATTAAAATCTGAGAGAGAAAAAAGAAATAATTACAGAAATGCAAATGGTGTAAAAATAGTTTGGTTTCCAAAGCACAGGTCCGTGACCCTAAGCATACCAGTTAAATCATAACTAAGAATGAGCCCCCAAATCCCTCACCCTCGGGTGACTGTCCCCCAGGCCTCCGTAACCTGGCAAGAACTAGCAGGGTCCCTTGCCTGGCTCCCTTCCCACCTCTCAGAAAGTGACCTTCAGGTGCCGGTTTGTTATCCTGACTCTGGGAACTAGTCCAAGGACAAATTCCCACTCTCTTTTACAGTTCCCACCTCCTACCTGAGGTCATCCTCCTCAATTTCATATCTTAGCCATATACCCAGTTCCCCAAAACTATTCACGGCTGTGGTAACTGGCATTCACTGAGATCTGATGAAGGTTATTGCTCCTGCCTTTACCTGCTTTGATTGAATTCTGTAAAGACCAAATTTGTTGAGTCATTCCTCCATCTCCCCACCTATAGACATAAAGAAATCATCTTACTAAAGTTCACCCACTAGAATTTTAATATAGTCCAACTCATTGACCATGGCTTGGCAAGTGAAGCTCTGATTTGAAGAGACCGAGGCTGGTCCAGGCTCGGTGGGAAAGAACACAATGATCAATTAGCAATGTCTACCATGGGTGTGGGAAGTCTACTGGCATTAGCCACAGATATATTTAGCAACCCTAACTTGAATTGCATGGTAACCATAACACTAGCCTAGAGTTACCAGAGAAGAGAAGGGCCATTCTTTGCTGGTTGGCTGGGCCCAGATGCATTTACTTACTCTATATGAGAAAGCAGCTACAGCAGAGATGGAGCAGCTATGGAGAGAATAAAACCAAGCTTCTAGACCAATTAATCCATTTTTCTAATTAGCTCTAGGCCTTTTCCATCACCTCTATTCTACCTTCAGCCAAAAATTAGGCCCTCTTTAAGAAAACTTGGAGTTGTTCCCACGATACCTATATCCATCCTCTGTTGCACAGATATGTTGGAATGCTGTGGCGATCACTTTCTTGAACATAATGAGGTCAAAACTGCTGATACCAGGCAGCCTCCTGGGCCACTTAGCCCTCCAGTTCTGAGTAAAATTGAGAGAGGTAATTGAGTTGCAAAACCAAATGGAATCCATCACAAATTAATCTTTTCCTGACTAAATTGTGTGTCCAAGATCCAAACTGTTCATAACTTTATAGATTTACAAAAGGACAAGTGATTTCATTCTATCAGCAAATATCCAGGAGTTTAAAGGCAGGCACTCTCATAATGGGTATAAAATATTAATATTATAAAAGCCAAGGATCCTATGTCTAGTCCAGGCTTCTGCTCCTAATGTTGGCTCCGATATGGTAAGAAGTAGGAAAAAATAATAGTCTTGGTATGTTTTTATGCCAGAGGCAACCATATCAAAAAAAAACTGTAAGAAATAAGATGAAAATTAGCTGTAGAGAGAAAAAGGAAAAAAGTTATCTTACATATCGTTAAAACTCTCAAGTAGCAACAGAGAATACGAAAGATAAAGAAAGAAGGGATGTATTCTCCAATACTTCTAGCCTATGCCTATATCAATACCTTAACCTTTGTTAAGATTCTCCTAAGAATCTCAAGGTTTTCAGTGGATGAAAAAAATCTTCCCGTTAAATGTACTCAGTAAAAGATAGGCTAAGCACAAAGCCACGGAGGAAGCAGGTACAAGGTCAAAGACGTTTACTTCACTATTGAGGCAAATCCTTGGTATTACTAGTGCCTGAGTTTCTGGTGAGGCATCATTAAAGAATTTAGAAATAATGAAAATAGCATTAGAGTTAGAACTTTAAGAACAATAAAAAGAAATCAGAGAAGAGATAGGCAAAGTCATCTTAAGGAAATAGAATAATTTATGTAACTTACTCCCTTAATTCAGATTTCACGTTGAACAATTATTTTGTTGTAATTTTTTTCCCATGTCATCTGTAGTGGGTTGAATTACGTCCCTCAAAATGATATGTCCAGATTCTAACATTTGGTACCTGTGAACTTGACCTTATTTGGAAATAGAGTCTTTCAGATGTCGTTAAATTAAAGATCTGAAGATGAGTTCATCCTGGATTTAGGGTGGACCCTAACTCCTATGACCGGTGTCCTTGTAATAGAAAGGAGAGGTAACTTTGAGACCCAGAGACACAGAAAACAAGGCTAGGTAAAGACAGAGCAAGAGGTTGGAGTTATGCTGCCATGAACCATGAAATGTCAGGAGCCACTAGAAGCTGGAAGAGACAAAGAAGTATCTCCTCTAACACCCTCATAGGGAGTGTGGCCCCCAGAACTGTAAGAGAAAAAATTCTGTTGTTTTAAGCCACTAATTTTATGGTAATTTATTTCAACAACCTTAGGAAACTAATACATAGTCTGCTTTAAGGAAAAGATCTCGCTCACATAAGGACTCAAGTGTCTAGCCCTTAAATAGTTATGTTTAACATTGTACATGTTAAAAATTAGCATTCTATTTCAGTACAGCAATTTTATGCACTTGGTATATTAGGTTAGGTGATACTGCAGCGATAATCCCAAATCTAAGTGTCTTAACATGCTACATGCCTATCAGGGATTGGAAGGGGATTGTGCTCTGCATGGTCACTCATGCACTTAAAATCCACCATATTGTAGCTGTGCCGTGTGGAACACACAGCACGTTTGGTGGCAGCAGCAAAAGAGAGCACATTGCAATTCCACACCAACTCCTGTATTCCTTAATCCAGAAGAGAAACATGCAACTTCTGTTCAGAGCCCACCAGCAAAAACTAGTCATACAGCTTTGCCTTACTGCAAGAGCAATGGGAAATGTTTGGGAATAAATGAAATATTTTGCTTTTACTGCCACATTTGTGAATCCAAGCAGGTGAAAAATGACTCTTCTTCCTAGCAGACTCAAAAAGGAAAGCTACTACGCTTGTAAGATTGAGGTTTAGTCCTTCAACTGTGGCAAACTTTTTTATGTTTCTTAGGGGCATACCAGGTAGCTTTTTCTGGGCCACATACTATCCTACTATGTCAGCATTATGTGCAGAGAGAACATTTTTAAGTTATTTTTGATGTCTACAGTGCAAAAATGCTGAAGAAGCTCTCCAAGATCCATCCCCAGTCTAGCATGCTGTAACTTCAATTCCAGACATACTGCAGCTTCTGGTATCATGGTGCAATGTGCAAACCACCCCACCACCACTCCTCCTTCCAGGTACTATAAAGTTTTGATTCGAACGAGGCACACTGGCGAGCACCTATAGTCACAGCTACTCAGAGGTGCGAGGGTCACTTGAGCCCAGTAGCTCAAGTCCAGCCTGGGCAACATAGGGAGAACTTATCTCTAAAAACAGAACAAAAAAAATATGTATTACCTGGAATTCTCAGGAAGAGAGTATCCTGGGACACAAATTCTTTGTCAATTGCAAGGACCAAGACCAAGAAAGGAAAAATTTTTATGCCAAAACTTCATTACAAATTCTTCCTGAAGTACCTATAGACCATTTATAACATACTAAGTGGCATCATATGAACATAAAAGAATTGTTGATATTCTGAATCATGTAGCACCTGAAAGTTAACATTCTTAGCAAGACACTATACTCAGAGTAGGATCACCCCTCCCAAGGCAAGAGGAGAAGACCTCACCTCGAGGGGCTCAAATCATGGAACTCTTCCGGATCTGCTGTGTCTCTGCTTCCAGAGATCATTTGAAATCACACCTATCCCATTCCATCCAGGTCTCAAGGGCCTGAATCCAATCCAAGTTTACTTCCACCATTTCAAACAACAACAGCAAAATCTAGATCCCAATAATTACCACTTGAGTATGATTTAGGGGAAAAAAGTAAACACTCTTCAAATTGTGATCTGCTGTAATTTTCAGCTGAGGTAAACAAGCTTTACAAACACAGACGTTTGCAGAAAATTCTTCCTGCGCTGGTAAAAATGTTTTTAAATTGGTGCAGGTGGTCCTGGTGTGACTCCAGCATAGCATTCGGGTATTCCCTCAGGGGCCATGCTCCCTTCCTGCTACTTAACTGTTATTTTTGTCTACAAATTAATAAGCACAGTTAACCTGGAGCTGCGATTTAACCGGCGAATGGGGAATTGGGACCTCAGAGACTGCGCACAGAGGAGGGAAGCGAGGTTGCTCCCAGAAGCCCTGTCAGTCCCCTGTAATGACACCTTAAGGTCAGCAATAAATGTCTTATCTTGCAAGGGAATTGGCCTGAAGGAAGAGCAGAGGAGAGCTCATTTAAATTACAGCCAACAATCCCAAAGTGGTGGAACTTATTAGAAGAAATGTCGTGTTCTGTCACCAGCCTTGCACTCTGCTGCTATCCATGTAAAGCAGGGAATCTAGAGATCTCTACTTAGTATCCTCATTCGGTGGTATTATTGGACACCACCATGAACAAGGTCCCCAATACTGTTGCACAAAGCAGAGGAAACCGGATTCTGCCCCAAAAGACTGGCTAAAGAGGGGGTGCTTACCTAGATCATTGATTAAAGAGGAAGCAAGAATGCCACATGTATCCATGGGTAACTTTCTTACAGTTAGTTTAGACCTGAAAGCAAGGCTATTAATACTAAAGGTCCTGAACAGTCCTGTATTCACAGGTACTCTCAGCCAATATTGACTGAATGAAGATAAATGTTGATAGTTTGTCTTCCGAGGAGATTCTGTTGAGAGTTTGATAAATCCAAATGATAACCCAAATTTAAATGATCCACATTAACCTATCGATAAATAATTCATTATCAACTGTCTTTTGTAATAGACTATCCAATGTCCTTCACTCTTTTATAGAAACAACACCCCCAGTTTTGTTCGGTGACATACTTCTTCCTCCACTCTCATTTGACAGTGTTTGGATGACATTAAAGCCACACCTGGCCTGGCTAACGAGAACATTACATCATTCAGCCGCCATGGTGGGCCAGGGTAAGCCATCCAATTAAAACCAATGACTTTGGCCGGGAACGCAGATGAAAGAGAGAGAGAGAGAAAGACAGAGAGAGAGGCTCTCTTGTCACCTCATTTTCTGGCTTGCATTAGTCAGAGCCAGGTTGCCACCCAGAGAGAGAGGCCCGAGCTAAATGATCATAAACAAACCATGGGAAATAGAGAGATCAGAGCTTGACAATCACTGGTGACATCATTTGAGCCTGAATCCAGCCATGCCTAAAGATGAGATCACCTAAACTTTATTTAAGTCAATACATTCCCTTTTGCTGTTGAAACATGTTTGAGTAGGAGTTTTCTGTTACTCCAAACTGAAATAATAAAGGTTTGTGCAAGTATTTATCTAACACTGTGAAACTAATCTTAAAATATAAAACAGGCTCTTCCAACAAGAAATTTACATGCTAGTCAAAATAACGTGCATTGTGGTACCCAGAAGCTGACATTTGTTGTTACATTTTACACAATGTGCCACTCTGATAAGTTTTCAGGAAAATAGAGCCTGACAAGTTACTATGTTTCCATAGAAAAAGGAAGTGGGGTTACCCAAGGTCTTGTTTTTAATTCTGGCAACTGAGTACAAAAAGGACCCATTACAAAGATGATTTAGTCTAGTTAGAACGATTTAGAGACCCTGAAACCTCCACCCACCACCATCATTTCTTGCTTTATTGTTCAGAGTGCCTGAAGCTTTGGATTCTGAATTCTAAGTTCTTCAGGGTAAAGACCTGACACTGAAATCTTAGCTACTCAAAGCACAAAGAATGTCAGAGATGCTGTATAAATTATACACAGCAGCAGTGAGGAGAGAAAAGGAGTTACAAAGAAATTGTGCTCCTAGGAGCTTTATCAAAATAATATTTCAAATTGAAACTAGAAAATCTGGGAAACAATTTGTACTACATAAAAGTAGAAAAATTGGAGAGTTGAGGTTCGTGTTTTTAATAAGTTATCATTAACCTAGGAATGGAAATGGGGATTTTATGATCTGGATCTTTCTCCCTCAGTGGAATAATGGCTTGTACTTATTTTCGTAAACTATATTGAAATGAATCTTTAGGTTAAAAGACCAACTCTTTTCATGGAGACATTTCTTTCTTCTATAATCTATGTATTTAGAAAATTGGTATATAAACTAATATATTAAGATAAAAACTATAAAACATTTTGAAAAGTACTTGGAGTTTTGATGTCGTATTTCAGAAAAAAATATATAATTACAAAGAAGTATGTTACTCTTTAAAGTCTGACGGACATAGAAAATGGCACAAGCAAAAATAGAGGGTCCTGAGAGATATTTACAAATGATAATCAAGCAAATGTGAGGTATAGACATAAACTAATTGACATTGCCATTGGGTGAAACGTTTTTCTCCCCTTTCCTCCCCTCTACAAAAGAAATAAAAATGGCTCAAAATACAGGTATTCAAAGGGCAGGTACATGTATCCTGTAAAATGTCCAAGTTATTAATACTACCAGACCTCTGTGGCATCTAAGAAAGCAAGAAGGAAAAATTGATTATCAGACTTTTAAAAAATGACAGCTTTATTGAGATGTAATTCACATGTAGGTAAAGTTTACCCTTTAGCTACATGTGAATTACAAACTGCTGAAACTGACTCAAGAAAAGCAATAAAGAGATTAGTAATCTGTCCAATTCATTTAGGTTATCTAATTTGTCAGCATGCAATTGTTCATAGTATTCCATTATAAATCTTTATTTCTGTAGATCAATAGTGATTTCCTTTTATTGTCCCTGATTCTAATAATTTGTATTTTTTTTTTTTTTGCCAGTATAGTTTAAGGTGTGTCAATTTGGTTGATCTTCTTTTTTATAGATTTTCTCTATTGTTTTTCTATTTTTTATTTTATTTTTTTCTGCCCTAGTCTTTATTATTTACTTTCTTTTGTTTTGTTTGGATTTAGTTTGCTCTTCTTTTTCTAGTGTCTTAGGATAAAAAGTTAGGATATTGATTTGAGATCTTTCTTCGTTTTTAATATAGGCAGTTAAAGCTATAAATTTCCTTGTAAGCACTGGCTAGTTGCATCCCGTAAGTTTTGGTATGTGTGTTTTTGTTTTCACTCATCTCAAAGCATTTTCTAATTTCCCTTGTGATTTCTTTTTTGATACATAGTTATCAAGGAGCATATTTTTTAATTTCCACATATTTGTAAACCTCCCAAATTTCCTCTGTTATTGATTTCTAATTCCATTTCATTGTGGTCAGAGAACATACTTTGCATGATTTCAATCCCTTTAAATTTACTGGGGCTCGTTTTATGGCCTAACACACAGTGTGTTCTGGAGATACTTCCAAGTGCACTTGAGACAAATGGGTATTCTGCTGTCAAGTGTGGTGCTCTATAAATGTCTGTTGGGTCTACTAAGTTTATAGGCTTTTTCAAGTCTTCTATTTTCTTGTCGATCTTAAGTCTGGTTGTTCTATCCATTATTAAGAGTGAGTTATGAAATTCTCCAATAATTATTGCTAGATTGTCTAGCAATCAATCCTATCAGTTTTTGCTCCATGGATTTTTGGGGCTCTATTGTTAGGTACATATAAATTTATAAATTTATATACTAAAAAATTTATACACTAGATTTATAAATTTAGTATATCTTCTTAATAAATTTAGCCTTTTATCATTATAAAATATTCTTCTTGTTCTCTACTTACAATTTTTTGTAACTTTTTACTCTTAAAGTCCATTTTGTCTGATAATATAGCCACTCTACCCACTTTTAAGGACTGTGTGTATGGTATATATTTTCTATCCTTTTGCTTTCAACCTATTTGTGTCTTTGAGCCTAATGTGTGTCTCTTATAGACAGTATAAATTTGGATCATAATTTTTAATTCATTCTGCCAATGTCTGTCTTTTAATTGGAGAGTTTAATCCATTTACATTTAAAGTAATTACTGATAAAGTAGGACATATGTCTGTCATTTTGCTAAGGGAGATTCTGTGTATCTTTTGTCTTTTTTGTTCTTGTTGTTTCTCTATTCCTCTAGTGCTACCTTCTTTCATGTTAAATAGATATTTTCTTATATATCATTTTAATTCACTTGTCATTTCTCTTACAATATCTTATGACTTATTTCCTTAGGAGTTTCCATGAGGATTCCAATAAACATCTTAAAACAATCTGATCACATTAATACAAATCTGACTTTGACAGGATACAAAAACTCTGCTAAATATAGTCCCATTCCCTCCACCCTCTGTTGTACTATTGTTGTCGCACAAATTACACCTATATGCATTAGGAGCCAACCAACACAGTTTTATAATTATTGCTTTATGCAATTGTCTTTTAAATGAGATAGGAGAAGAAAATAGTTATGAAGAAAAATACATTTAAACTTTTTTACATTTACCTATATGGTTACTTTTACCAATGGTCTTTATTTCTTCATATGGATTTAAGTTAATGTTTAATGTCCTTTCATTTCAGCTCAAAGAACAACTTTTAATATTTCTTGTAGGGCAGGTCAACTGGTGACAAATTCTCTCTATGTTTGTTTGTTTGTTTGTTTGGATGTGTCTTAACATCTCCTTTATTTGTGAAAGATAGTTTTTCTGGATATAGAATTCTTGATTGGCCAGTATTATTCTTTCGGCAGTTTGAATATGTCATTCCACTGCCTCCTGACCTCCATGGTGAAAGGTCGGTTGTTAATCTTATTGAGGATCCCGTGTACATGACGAATCACTTCTCTCTTGATGTTTGCAACATTCTTTGTCTTTGTCTTTAGATAGTTTTACTATAATGTGTTTCGTGTAGATCTCTTTGAGTTTATACTCTTGGAGTTCATTGAGCTTCTTGGACGTACAGATTAATTATTTATCTGATTTAGAAAGCTTTGGTGATTATTTCTTCAAAAACTCTTTTTGCCCCTTTCTCTTTCTCTTCTCCTTCTAGAACTCCCATACGCATGCATTAATACACTTGATGGTGTCCTGCAGGTCTCTGAGTCTCTATTCACTTTTTTTTCTTCTTGTTCCTCACACTGGATAATGGATAATCTCAATTTTCCTGTCTTCAAGTTCACTCACCTTTTCTTCATTCAGTTCAAATCTAGTCCCACTAATAATTTTTCATTTCAGTTATCGTACTTCTCAATTCCAGAATTTCTACTTGGTTCTTTTTTGTAATTTCTATCACTTTATCGATAGTCTCTATTTGGTGAAGTATCATTCTCATACTTTCATTTAGTTCTTTAGAAATAATATCCTTTAGTTCCTGGAAAATGTTTATAATAGATGATTTAAAATTTTTGTCAAGTAAGTTGAACATCTGGGGACACTTTCTGCATACTGCTTTTTCCTAGTATGGGATGTATTTTCCTATTTCTTTGTGTGTCTCAAACATTTTTGTTTTTAACTTTGGACATTTTAAATAGATAGTATAATGGGTCAACTCTAGTAATCAGATTTCCTACTCCAGTGTTTATTGCTCTTTTTCTTGTTGTTGTTGTTGTTGTTACTGCTGCTGCTGCTGCTTGTTGACTTAATGACTTCCTGAACTAATTCTGTAAAGTATATATTCTTTGTTTTGGGCAGCCACTGACACTTCTGTTTGGTTAGCTTAGTGGTCAGCTAATTATCAGACAGATTTCTTTTACCGCCTGGAACCAACAAGTCTCCCAGTCTTTGCTTAAGGCTTTGTGTGTGTACATACTGGGACACATATTCAATGTTCCCACAGGCAATTTACAATTCTTCCTCAGTCTTTATTTCCTGCTTGAAGAGACCTCAGGCTCAGCCGGGGATGAAATCACTTTAGAGTCCCCTCAGGACTTTCCAACCTTCTAGATTCCAGGACTAAGTCAGAGATTTTCCAAGTTCCCCTGGGCATGCCATTCCCCAGTTTTTCTTTCTAAGTTTTGTGGCTGGGCCTCTTGTTAGCCTGATAGCACCACCTCAGGCTGCTGTGATGTGAAACAATTGTCACTGGTTGTTCTCAACAAATGCCTTGCAGATAGGGCTGCTTGCATAGACCGAGCTCTGAGTCAAGTCAAATAAAGTTCTGAGAATGGATGGAGCTTTTCTGCAGGCTGCCAGGTGGGTTAAATCCTGACCATTCTAGGGATGGGGCTTTGGGGGAGCTCCAAACCCCGTTTGCCTCCTCCAGTGGCTGCTGAGCTGCTGGTTTCCACGGCTATCACAGTTGCAAGTCTGTTGGATTTCAAGGCTACCACAAAGCTGAGGAGCATAGATGGAATTAGGGAAAGTTAAAACACCACAAGATGCTGTCTTTATCCATATTCAGCTTGAACAAACATGACTTTGGTTCTTGCAAGCCTTTGGTTAATTTCCAGAGCTCTGGAAACATTGATTTGGACCAGGTTTCCAGTGTTCTCATTGCTTTTACAGAGGAACAGATTTCTGGAGGTCCTTACTCTGCTCTTCCCAAAGTTAGGTCTAGTAGACAGTTATCGTAGCAAGATTCTTTCTATTTTTAGTAGAGACAGCATCTCACTGTGTTCCTCAGGCTGGAGCGCAGTGGCCATTCACTTGTGAAATCATAGCACACTACAGCCTCAAACCCCTGGCCTCACATGATCCACCTCAGCCTTCTGCAAGATTCCTTTAAGGAAAAAATAAAATTGTAGAAATAAATAATATAACATTTAATTTAATAGAAAAAACAATAGAAATCATATGACAACATATAATAGAGACAAGTAATAGTATACAGTTCCCATTATGTTCTTGTTGTTTCTCTATTCCTCTAGTGCTACCTTCTTTCATGTTAAATAGATATTTTCTTATATATCATTTTAATTCACTTGTCATTTCTCTTACAATATCTTATGACTTATTTCCTTAGGAGTTTCCATGAGGATTCCAATAA
>NW_012154951.1:5933713-6008982 GCF_000956105.1 Propithecus coquereli | reverse complement strand
AATTTAATAGAAAAAACAATAGAAATCATATGACAACATATAATAGAGACAAGTAATAGTATACAGTTCCCATTATTTGCTTATTTCAACATTTCTAATTTTTAATCTCTACTAATGAGCCAGATATTCAAGCGGTGCATGATGTCACATTCCACAGATAACTAACAAATATTATTTCTATAATTCTCAAATATGAGCAAATTAAGTTCTATCAAGCAAAAAAACAGGTTTTATTACAACAGCAGAGTAAACATAAAATCCCAATGGCTTAAGCCCCAAATTTTATATCTCACTCATACTACACACATATCCAATAGTGGGGTGAGATGGGGAGACCTCTGGCCATCACACAGAGATCCAGGCTGACGGAGACTTCATCTTGACAGGTGATTTCATGATGAACATTACATGGAGAAGTGAACCTCTCACTGGTTCTTGAAGTTTCCACCCAGAAGTAACATCGCTTCTACTCAGATTTCATTGACCAAAACAAGTCATATGGCCATGCCTATCTCTGAATGGATCAGACAGGTGTCATTCTACCATATAACAGGAAGGAGAGAAGAGCTAGAATAATTGTGAAGAGCTAAAATGTCTACTGCAGTAGGTCTTATCATTCTATTCTTTATCATTCTTAATTTAATAAGAACTATTTAAGTATATATGTCAATTTTCAGAAGGCTGCTTAACAAATATTAATAAACATAGAAAACACTGCTTGATAATGTATTAAATTCTGGTAACCACTGAACTTATTTTCCTAGAGAACTTTGGTGAAATAAATTCTTGTGGGGGAATTCTAGATTCCCTTATTGGAGGTGACAATGTTGATAACTCTAAGGATCTTATACCCCACAACATCATTCGATAAAAATGATTAGGAGACAGGGATTCAATATCTTTTTTTTTATTTATTCTTTCATTCAGCAGACAGCACAAGCTAATCTGTTTTACTCATTTAACAAATATTCAATGGCCATCTATTATTTGACAGATTCGGTCCTACAAACACATATCAGCACCCACAATGTAGTAGGAACAAGGAATGCAAAGATGAACTCAATCCAGTCTCTACTCCGAAATGAGTACACAGACCAGTGAAGGGAGGTTGTTTGTGAGCAGTTGACTACAATGCAATGGTGGTGTCTGACAGCCAGGAATTCTCTCTTAGTGAAACTGGCTCTCCAAGCCCATGGAATGCCTCAGATTATCTGCCCTCCCACTCTTATCAAAAGTATAGTGGAGTAAATACATGCTTGGGTGGGATGAAGTAGTGACCCCACTTCTGGGTCATCAATTCTCAAGTTTTAGTGTATAAAATAATTATCTAGAAAAACCATTAGTGATATAGAAGCCCAAGGCCTATCTCAAATGTTCAGATTCTGTTGGTGCCGCCCAGGCGGTCAGAGCCCCACTCATATGTTCTCCCTGTTGAGGATTTATCATGTCTTTCCCCAAATTCATGTACATTTGGGGAAGGGGATATAATACAGCCCATATACGCTATAAAAAGGGAAATTTGGGCACAGAAGCACACATGAAGAACACCGTGGAAGACAAAGGCAGAGATCTGTAATATAGCAAAAGCCAAGAACTCCAAAGACTGCCGGCAAAGCCCAGAAGCCAAGGGAGAGGTGGGAACAGGTTCTCCCCACAGCCCTCAGAAGGAATCAACCTTCCGACCAACACCTTCATCTCAGACATGAAGTTTCCAGAATTGTGAGACAATAAACTCTTGTTTTAGTTCACCCAGTTTGTGGTACTCTGTTACAATGGCCCCAGTCAAATAATACACTCCCCTTTACCACCACGGTGAATGCCACCAGAGGTCCAGTTAACAGTCCTGAGAGCTTTCCCTGGCTGCCAAAGTTTGGTTTACCCAGCTGAGTATCAGGGCAGACGTGCCAGGGTAGCAATGCCCCAGAAGCCACTTTCCACTAGGAAGTGATGGAAGTTGGTGTTTGAACACCACAGATCCCTCACCTCTCCAGAGTGATAAATGTGCCCCGGCACAGAGTTTCTCCAGGGTACTAACCTCTGGTTGTGCACAGTGGTAGGAGGCTTGATAATACACCAATTATTGGCTGCCTGTCTTCCCTGCCCCCTTCCCCATTCTGCTACTAGGGTTTCCTTCACTGTCTCTACTTCTCTCAATCCTCAGGCTCTGTTTTGGGGGTTGGGGTTATAAACTAAGATATAGTTCTGGGGTGGGGCCGTGGGATCTGCATTTTAACAAGCTCCCCCCATCTTTTGAAAGCAGGTGGTTTGTAGATCACCCTTGGAGGTAGACTGTTTCAGGAATTCCAAGTTCTGTTCCTAGTTCCTGTTCCACTTGGAACAACCCAAGTCTACATGATTAACTCCCATTGGTTCCTCTCTGGGATGACCATTTTGCTGAGTTGTACTTTTATGTGATATCCTTTATCATTATAAGTGAAATAATTACTAAAAATGACTTCTAGAAAATTCATCATAAAACTCTTACCATATATATAAAATCCCTCCCAAGATATTTTTTCTTTAAGAAATTTATGCCAGGAAAAGTTAAATCCCCTCTAAGGAGCCAAGATGCTTCTCTGTGATAATAAAAGGTATGCATTTGCTCATCTTCCCTTTTTGCCCTGGCGACCAGGAAGCTCTAAGACAAATCAGATAAATTTAGTCACTACAATCATTACCTATATTTCCTTTTTGCAAGAGTCCAGGAATAGGAAATAAAGCAAAGATTAGAGTGCAAATGAAGAATAATAAATTTTCCAAGGTTACCAAAGCGCCAAACAGCTTCTCCTTGGCATTTTCTATGATAAACTTTCTAATTTTATGTGGAGCATTTCACTGGCAAAGGAAACCTGGATGAAAGGGACTCTGAGTAAAAGTGATTAATGGCATTCGACCTGCACCCATCACCCATCACCCAATGACATTCATTTGGCCTCTAAAACTGAATATATCCTATGCTAAAAAAAAAAAAAAATACAGGAAAAGAAAAAGATTGACTCAGTCAATAGGGTCCCCAAAGGGAAATTGTACCATTGCTACAGAGTTGTTGGTTGGGAAAGAAAGTAACCATGCACATGTCCCCTTGGGAAACCCCCGTTGAGAAGGCAAGAGTTCTATTAATATTTTCATTTCAGTTCTACTCCAGAGTGGCCCACTTTAGACAACTGCAGTTTTATCTACGAAGTCAGACTCTCTGAGCCCAACTTTCTGCCAGCAGCACAGGGAGTTCGAAGAAACCCTTAGACAAGTAACTGTGAAAGAGAACATGCTCGGTGGTACCCTGGAGGTGATAGCTTCTCTTCATAAAGTGAGATACAGAGAATAGACACAGGAGATAATACTCAGATAGAGACAGAGAGTGCAAAGTATATGAGCATCTTTTCTAGTAGTTATCGTTGCAGAAAGTTTAGCACACTGTAGGCACTCCACATTTGTTTGACAATATAATTTATTTGTTTGATTTTTAAAATGACATCGTGGTGAGGTAGGTAGGAGGGAAAATAATTTTTATTTCACAGGTGGGGAAAAAAAAGCACAAAAACAGTGACATACTTGAGGTCCTATATTGCAAATAACTTAGAACTGTTTATCCCCAATCATTACCTGACAACCTGTGCCTCCCCCTGGGTTTGTACCTTGGTTGACATCATCACCACCCACACCACCCACTGGCTGAAATTCTCAGTCAAGCACAGTGCTGTCTCCTCCTTCCCCTCTTATAAAGTTGTAACCAGTTGCTACTGAGTCTGCCCCAGAATCCGGCCACTGCCCTCTGTCCTCACGGCCATGGCCTTGGTCCTTCCTTGTCTCTCATCAGGACGTTCAGCTAATCAGTTGCTTCCCAATCCATCGTGTTTTGAGACTACATTGTGCCAGATGCTGAGCTAAGGGACTAAGCAATCATGTTAAAGGAAGGAAAGGAGAACTCCCTGCTTCAAAGACACACAGAAAAACTCCAGTGTACCAAAGTAATACAACAGAGATAAGAAGAGGGGCCATGGGTCCACAGAGGACATTCATTGATTCATTCATTGAATAAATACTTAAACAAACATTGAACGAACTGTGTGCCAAAGACACGAGTCTAGGTGTTAGAGACAGTCTGTGAACAAGACCATTAAAAACCCTCTACCCACGGAGCTTGTATTTTCATGGAAAAGATAGACCACAATATTGCACTGATGCAGGATGATGAGACAGATGATAGATACAGTAATATTAATGACTGTAAAACAAAAACACCAAGCCAGAGGGATATCAGTGTAGGCTCTAGCATAAACAGGATGATCGGAGAAAGCCTCTTAGGAGACGTTGTTGAAGCTGAGACGTCAAGAAGTGAGGAAAGGTGTCAAACACCTAGGCCAAAGCTTCCAGGCAGAGTGAATACCAGGTGCAAACGCCCTGCCATGGGATGTGCGTTTCCCCCAGCCAGGCCCAGGAAAGCCTTCGTGGAGAAGACGAACGCTGCTGACTTAAATAACGAACGAGTCTCCAGATGAAAACAGACATAGAGCGTCTACCCAAGAGCAGACGCGGGCGGAGCCCGAAGCTGGAAGAAAGGAGGGGCATTCTGGGAGTTAGAAATACCTGACCACAAAACAGTTTTGTTCTGGACCACCAGCTTTGTAACCCATGAACTCCCCAGACTTTCTGCCTGCTCTTTGTTCAATTGGAGCTGGCTTTCTGCGCAGGCATTGCACCAAGAGACGCTCTTTGTAATCAGCAGCCACTATTAAAAACTGGCCTGACCAGGCACCACATGCCGGACTGGCCGGAGGGTCCTGACCAGAGGAAAGGGAGTGGACTCACCACGACCCTGGCCCACAGGTCCCCAGGGAGGTGCCCTGCAGCTTTCAGGGGTGCCCACCTCCTTTCTGAGCATTTGCTCAGGATATGGGCTTGGGCGTTGCTTTGCTTCACTGATGTGTTTTTGCAACAATAAGTGCTGCCTCAGTTTCTCCATCCGTTATGCAAGGACTCCCCCTGCTTTCAGAACCCTGTGAGGTTAATTATGCATAGCCTATAAAGTCTGGTGAATTCCTCCAAGTGTGGCTTTATGTCAACAAGAGATTAAGCCTGCAGCGGTAGGCAGGGGGCTGGCTTTCATTTCTGCATCAGCTCTCCTTATTTTATTGCCACAGAAGCAATTCCATCACTCCAGAATTCACAACTGGAAGGGAAAAAAAATTCCCCATTTTACTTCCATGCAATCCAGAAACATATGGCTCATGGATCTCTCACCACCGAGGAAGCCAGAAGGGGCCAGGTGGAGCGTCACCAGGCAGAAGGAGCGCAGCGGGGGCCAGTGCTACCAGAAACAGCATTAAAAGAAGGAAGTAATTAGGTCAGACTGCAAGAGGAGAAGAAAAAGAAAGAAGGATGCACAGCGGAGGTAGACAAACACCTCGTGCTGGGCACTCACCGCCAGGAACGGCAGGCTTAGAGGAGGTGCCCATAAAAAACAAGCAGCTCATGGCTTTATCTCATAAACCAGCCACATCTGCTCTGTGACACCCCTCAACCCACAGAACCACCGGGTCTCTACCATCTTGCCAAGAACTTGCATGTTATCCTCGAGTCTCTCTGCTCCCTGACAATCTAATAGGTCACGAAGTAAGGAAGCTCGTGAGGCACAAGGCTGGGCTTTCGAGACAGCCCTTAATGGGCCAACAGGACTAGCTTATCCATGAAGACGCCACAGCCAGACTGTACCCAACTCTACCCGTCCCCGGAATGAAGCTCCCCACCCAGAGTTGGCTTCGGTCTCCAGGTGCCTGTTTCCCAGACCCGCCCTCGGTTCCCACCTCCCACTCTGACGTTGATGCCTGCCCTACACGCCCCTCTACTTCCCAGCCAGGAACCACGCCCCGCGGATGCGTTTCTGGCACTGACCCTCTGTTTCCAGTCCCATTACGTCTCACGTGGAGGGAGGCACACCAGATTCTGCCTCTGCAGTAACTACCGAGTCTTTTATTCATTTAGTCTCATGCATTCAACAAATAAGTGTACCACTCCTGCTGTGTGTCACACGCAGTCCTGAGCACCGGGGACACATGGATGCATGCAACAGAGAAGATTCCTGCTCTCAGGTAGCTTAGTGCTGTAAACAGAAGAAATGTCTACAGGAGAGAAGTGGTTGATGGGGTTGTTAAGATGGGTGGTCAAGGAAGACTTCTTGGAAGAGGTGGTATCTGAAAGATGAGAAAGAGCCAGCCATGCAGAGATGGTGGGGCATGGGGGAGAAGCAACCATTCAAAGGCCCTGAGGCAGGACCAAGATGTGTTCAAAAGCCAGACGGAGCTATGTGGCTGGGGCAGAGGGAAAGAGGGGAATTGGTAAGAGATGAGATCAGAGAAGTTCCTCAGGGCCCTGTGGCTACAGTAAGGATCGGGGGTTTCATGGTGAAACGGGAAGGCACTCAAAGGTTTAAAGCAAAAGAATAATTTGTTCTGGTTTGGGTTTATGTTTAAAAATTGCCGTGGCTGCTGTGTACAGGGCACTAGTGGAAGCAGACGGGTCTACCAGGAGGCAGCTGTAGGGGTCCCCATGGGGGAGATGATGGCTCAGGGGGTGTCACTGTGGAGATTCCTTCCTGCCATCCATCCACGCTGCCTTCACCCCTCATGCAGATGTCTGTACTTCCTGCCCAGACTGTGACAGTAGCCTCTGCATTCTTCATCCTTTCCCCGCACCTCTCTCATTAAATCAACTCTAGCACCACTGCCCGGTAATGCACCCTAAATTACAGCCGTGAAGTCACTGCTAGATGGCTACCCTCCTTATTTGCATACCCCCCTGACCCAGTTTGGATTAATGAGAGGCATGGGGAGTCTACAGTGTAATGTGCTTCCCTGACAGATGCTGCTTTTCTGATACAAACAATAGCAGACTCAGCTGGCACGAGTTTTGCCTGGAGGTGGGACGGCCGCCTGGTAAGGACGGAGGGGCTGGAGCTAGAAGGGGCCCGGTTCCTGAGGGCGCCGTTGAGGCCCTGGAGCATGACTGGACAGCCTGCCTCTGAACTCGTTAACTGAGGAAAATTAACCTCTGTTTGGTTAAGACACTGTAGTTGGATTTCTGTTAAAAGCAGCTGAACACATTTCTTCACCAAAGCAAGGAGCTCAGGGAATTAATTTGCCTACAGCAATAGCAGGTGTTAGCCCCAAGGGTACTGCTCCTAAGACAAAGGGAGAATCAGGTTCTGATGACGGGTAGGTAAGTCACTGTCATGCAAGAATTTTCAATGCTACAAACTCTTGATTTCTGTGGGGTAGTTGCTAGGACTCCGTAGTCTCCATACTCCGCAGTCTCTTGTCTCCTGGACAAGAGAACACTGGGCCACAGCAACGGCTCAGCTCCCAGAGGAGCTCGTTCTGAATGCCCAGGTCCCACCCCCTTGAACTCAGTGCATCATGGGAGCATCCAGAAAGGCCTCCGAATGTGAGCTCCAGAACAGTCTTCTAAAGACAAACACTCCCCGGACTGCTGTGTGGCAGAAGACTAGCGAGGGTATGGGACTCAGAGACAAGACTCACCCCCAAGGGCCGAAGGAGCAGCAATTGAAGGCCGCCGGTCAGACTGAAACATAACATGACATCCCCGGGGGCCTGGCCCAGACACAAGGCGGGCAGCATCCAAGAGGCCAGATAGGTGGAAGAGGGTAGGTTTCCCAGCAGGGAGAGGACAGAACATATAAATCACAACGGATTTGTTAAAATGCAGATTCTGAGTCAGTTGGTCTGGGGTGAGAATTTCTAACAAGCTCAGAGGATGTGGAGGCTGCTCAGCACAGGACACTTTGAATGACAAGGAGGTAGAACGCAGGATAGAAGTGTGCCTTATAGAGATAACCAGGAAGCTACTGGGAGGTACGTGCGTGTGTGTTGTGCACAGGTGTGTACGCATATTTTGACAGTCGGAATCAGTAGGGACTCAGGAGGCATCAGACGGGTGAGAAATAGAAATGTCTAATAGTGCTCAGGTTACCTATGCAGAAACTCAAGATGTTGCTAATGACAATACCGGGACAAGCCTTCCCCTGGCATCCTTAGGAGCCCTGCACAACCACTGTCACCGCGGCTGTGTGCACCAAGCTGGGGCTGGCACCCTGCTTAGAGCCTCAGTCTGTGTGGCCACAATGCACAGACTCGGAGGCTGCCCACTTCTCCCTATGTGAGGCTGTGGTACCCAGGAGCGACTGCTCAGACCGAGTACGGTCCTTGGAGTCCTTGGACTTGACACAGGAAACCAAACACAAACCCCAGGAAGGTCAATGCATTCCTGCAACAGCAAGCTGCTGCTCAAGCCATGTTAGTTAAATAAAAAAGATTTGACCTCAGTTTGAATTCTAAGCCAGTAAAGCTAGACAGATTTCTTACTTTTATAATTGGTAAAAACAATAAATGTATTTTCATTTCAATGAAAGTAAAAATGCAGAAAGGGCCTGGCCTCCTGAAAATTGTTCCAGATTGATCTCAAAACCAAGCGTGCCCACGCTTTTCCAAAGCTTAACCTGTACCAGCAGCTCAAATAGTCAAAGTCACGAGAACGTTCTGATTTGCTCTTAAATGCAGACGGGGGAGAAATGAGCAGGCGAAGGAGACTGGATGTAGAGGAAACATAAAAGCTGGAGGGGACTTGTCCTCTGCTCTTTCAAGCTTGTCTGGGACTGTGTGAGGAAAACGCCCTGGCCTGTTCCATCACCCTCGCTTCTCATTTAAGCTGCACCGAGACTGTTTTGAACAAACAGAGCACAAGAGCAGAGCTGCTAAACCGGGCGGCATGGGGACAGAATGCATAAGGGAGAAGGGAGCCCAAAGCATGAATGTCTTGTGGGCTCAAAATCAAATCTGAGTGTCCTGTGAAGCCTGTGTTCCCTTTCTTTTTCTTCCCGTCTCAAATTCAGGTGTCCTCAGTTTGGGGATTAAGCCCCAGGAAGGAGCCCCTCAGATCTGGTGCTGGGCCCCCCAGTCCCTCCAGCCCAGCCCTCAACAGCCCTGCCTCCATCCTGCCGGCCACCAGGAAGCCAGCGCAGCGGGGCTGGAGGCTGCACCTGCCGTCTCCCTCCCTTTTGTTCAACGCGCTACTGACCGTGCACTTTGCTCTGAGAGTCCAGGTGGAGGCTTTGGCTGGTTTCTCCGGAGACACACGTGAAAGTGTCTTCACGAGCAAAACGAATTCTCTTTTATTCTTCCCTCTTCTCATTGGCATAAATCTACCTGCAGCCCTGTCAGCCGAGATCTCAGACAGACCTGAGCACATCGGTCACTATAAAGAAAGAAAAAAATTAAACTTCTAAACATAGAATTGTGACTCATGCATTCTTTCTTTGCTTTTTTTTTTTTTTTTTTTTTGGTGGGGGAGACAGTTAAAGAACTAGGGACTTGCAAGGTGTTAAATCAATTTCCTCTTGAGTTGGTTTGAAGTAGAAACCATAGCAGCGGCCTTGCTCATTGCTGCTTGGGGTTTTGGGGTCTCAACTGCAGCTCTTGTTGAATGTACCTTTCCCGGTCAATTAGAGCCACAAATACACTTGAAGTGGGACAGAGGGCCTTCCAGGTGAGTAATTTCAATTGATAAGATTGATCAATTTCAATTGATAAGATCCAAAGGAAAAGATCAGTTTTCATATTCCCAAATCAGGTAGAAAAGCGTTTTATATTTAGCCCCTCTGATAATAATTAACCCAAGAATTCACTTGAAAGATGGACCCCAAATGTGAAGTTGTAAAGCAAAAGTTAAACATAAAGGAGTGAAAGATGAAACTAGAAAGAATAAGGAGGAAAGGCACAAGGAGCAGAACTAGATCAAGAAGTTTCCTGGGCAGGAAGATGACGGGCCCAACAGGACCGAATGGAGCCCTGAGTCCAGCTAGTGGCAGATGCAGTTTCTCCAAATCCCACTGGGAGAGGCTGGAGAGGGATTGGGGAGGGTCGGCCTCCAGAACCCTAGGTGGTGGTGGTGAAATTGCTCACCCAGTATCTGTTCTAGAGATACTTACCGAGGGTCTGCTAGGTGCCAAGAACTGTGATGGGCATGAGCGTGTTGTCATGAACAAGACAGATAGGCCTAGAGGAATGATTATATATATATATACACACACATATACACACACATATACGTGTGTGTGCGTGTGCATGTACATATATATATACAGGCACACGGGCATAAATACATACACACACACACATACAAGTACAGACAGAGTTGTGCAGTGGGCAGGACAGCTCTAGGGAAACCCTTACCAAGGAGGCTTGACCTGACCTGAGGTTACGGAAGGGCTCCCTGAGGAAGTGATGTTTAAACTGAGCCCTGAAGCTCATAGAAGGAAGAGGAGAAGGAGAAGGAAGGAGAAAAAAAGGCAGTTATTGAGTACTTACCATTCATACAGCACTGCTCTAAGCGGTTAGCATGTATTAATTCATTTAATTCTCACAGCTTTATAAACATGTACTGTTATAATCCCCATTTAGTAGATATGGAAACCGAGGCACAGAGATGTTCAGTAGCTCGCCCAAAGTCATCCTCCCTGACGTATCTATCACTGATGTTTCTAGTCACCTGCATTGACTTTAAACACATCTCAGCTAACTTTAAAAAAAAAAAACTGAACTAAACAGGATGCAGTGGACAAACTCAAACGCCATTTCAAGTGCCTGGTTTTGGCGTTAGAGGGGTGCTGAGGGGGAAGGGGACACGCAGCTTATCAGTCAAGTGGATTATAAGAAACAGTGCGCTCGGTGGCAGGACTGACGAGCATTTAATAAAGGGGCCGTTGGCAAAGGTGCGGGCCGGGACCCGGGAAATTTGCAAGGGATGGGAAGCACCCTGGGGCCAAGACATACAGACAATTTTACGTCTCCTGGTGAAAAGGTATCAGAAAGACAGTTCTCAGAACCCAGAGGCAGTTGGGGGCACCTGCAGGAGCCAGAGTGACCCCGAGGGAGACTGGCCGAGGAAGCCCCTCACTCTCCCGGAGCCAGTCAACTGTCAGTGCCTCTCACTGGGAGAATCCAACCAGACGCCAAGGAGAAGAGAGCCAGGTGACGAAGTTCCTGCAGCTCAGCCTCCCAGGCAGAGAGAGTGGACAGAGGTAGAATGTGCCTCTGAGGGGCAAGAGGAAGTTATCTGTGCACGCTTTTATTAGCACCGTCAGAACCACAGACAAAATAGAGGAGAAAGAGTGATTCACCAAAAGGACGTCTCGTGTTCCATCGCCTCCCGGTCCCCTTGGAGTCTGGCCTCCTCTTTCTTCCCTGAGCCCCCGCCACAGCTTTGCACTGCCCTTTGCTTGTCAGACATGGGAACAGCATGGTGGCTGCAATCTGTAGAATCACCCTTTACACGTTGGTACTGCCTCGGGTTGTGGTACAGAATAAACTGGAAGCATGAAAAAAAGATTGGTGTTCTGAAATTCTCACTGAGCTCAAAAGCAGCAGGAGACAGTAGAACAAGAGATTTGAATTTCATGCCCTTCATCACCTGGGCTGCAAGTTTTGAAAATGCAGAATTCCTAAAATGCTTACCTTGGAAATGACAGGACCCGGGCTCAGAATCTTCTGGAGGATTTGGGCTGCTCTGAGTGCTCCCTGCAGATTTGGGTGTCTGCTTTCTCGGCACAGAATTAGAGCCTGCGGACGTGGGTGCACATATGCCAGTGATTCACTCAAGTTTTTCGTGTCGTTTGTTTCTTAGGCCTCTAATTCTGTGTTTTGTCCCAGGCTCCATATCACAGACATATCAAGGATTATCTTCTAAAATCTTTAAATGTAGCCATGCTTAAAGTCCTTTTCTCACATAATAGAAGCTTGGGGGAGGGGAGAAGAGAAGGAAAACTTTAAATGCAATCTTCCTCTTGCCTAAGGAGGCAAGCGCCCTGCTGGGACGGGCATCTTCCCTTAGCAAGCCCCGGTGCATGAGAATATTCCTGCTGTCAGCACCTGCGCTCCAATGCTCCCACGAAAGGCAGCACCAGCAAAACGGGCCCCCAAAGTTCCAGGCACCCAGGGGTTGTCATTTGCTGCTGGGTTTCCCCATCACCTTTGAAGACACTTCCCATCGTGGATCCCACCATTGAAGGATTTCTGTTTTCTGCTCTTTGCATCATTAAAATCAAAGATCAATGCTGTGCTCTGGGAGGGATTTTGCAGGGCCGATCGGTGCCCCTGATAGATTAAGCAGAAGCCTAATAATGTAAAAGTTTTCTTTTTGCAGAGTCACCCTCCAGTTTTAGAAATAGCGCAGAGTGGGGCTGGGAGAGCTGTCTGCAGGCCCTGGCCCAGTGCTGGGCCCTGTGGTGGCCCTGCTAGAGGTGCCCGTGAGCAGAGAGAAGCAGAAGTGGACAGAGAGAAGAGAGTGAGAATATGGGGGCAGAGGAGATGAGGAAGGAGAAGAGAGAAGGGAATAAAATGAGGTTTAAATGATTGGTCCATGGCCATTGAGCTAGAAAGTACAAAAGACAGGACTTGGATTCAAACCTGGGTCTATTTGCCTCTAAAGTCCATCTTCCTTCGTTACAGGCTTGGAGAGGTGTCGCAGGCGGCTCCCAGCATACAAAGGACACTCTTTATGAGAGTTCCTAGTAGATCTGTTGAGCTCTCCTGACTTCCACAAATGCATTTTTAGCATATGCCAGACAGTGGACTCGGTATTTGGGGGCTAAAGATAAATAAGACATAGTTCTCGCCCTTGAGAACCCCAGTCTAGTACAGAAGTAGATGTGCCAACAAATAACTACACCAAAAAGATGTAGTAAAGATAAGAACATAAACAAGTATAGTTGTTTATACCCAAAGATCAAATGCCCAAAGATCAGAGATGAGGGAATAATAATTGACCTAGAGAGTATGACAAAGATTTATAAACATGGGGATATTTGACCTGGGTTTTGAGGCATGATTAGGAGTGCAGACTGCAGACGATGGCAAGAAAGGGTATTACCAGCAAAGGAACAGTTATTCCAAAAGTAGAAATATTGGAACAATATGCAGAAGTGATGAAGTGGATATTAGGTTCCATAAAAGCATGAATGGCCCCAAAATAGAAAACTGCCCTAGAAATAGAAAATAAGAAATTCCCCATTGTTGCAAAGGTCCAGTCAGGGTGTAGACAAACCCTGTGTTGAAAAAAGAAAGGCCTCATGATGAATCCTGCTTAGACTCCTTGGTGCTCTGTGAGGTGTTCTCGACTCCCTCTGTCTATGGCTGAACCTTGGCTCACTCCGGATTGGAGTATGGTGTCATGGTGGCGGGCACAGCCTTTAAATCAGACAGTCCTGAGTTGGAACTGTGGCTTTTCACCCGCTTGGGGTCAAGTCACTGACCTTCCCTGAGCCTCAGGTTCTATACGTGTGGACTCAAACACCTACCTCACCTGTTAGAATTGAATGCATTAATAGTGTAGAGAACTCAGTACAGTGCCTGGAGTAGACTATGAGTCCATCATATAGAACCAGGAACAATGACATTATTACTACAGCAAAAGGTGGGAAGCACCACTGAGGTAGATAACTTTGACCTCTCTTACCCCGTAGCCAAGATGCTCTTGTGTGCTGGGGGCAGCAGCCACTGGCAGAAGCCAAGAACATGGGCACCATGGTCAAGGCCAGGAGGGGTGAGGGGAGTGAGGCAAGTCGTGAGAGCGCAGGGGTCAGATCCTATCTTTATTTAACAGTTTATATTTTGTTCATCATAGGCAGGGCGTGGTGGCTCACGCCTGTAATCCTAGCACTCTGGGAGGCCGAGGCGGGAGGATAACTTGAGGTCAGGAGTTCAAGAACAACCTGAGCAAGACCGAGACCCCATCTCTACTAAAAATAGAAAAAATTAGCCGGGCGTGGTGGTGCGCACCTGTAGTCCCAGGTACTCGGGAGGCTGAGGCAGGAGGATTGCTTGAGCCCAGGAGTTTGAAGTTGCTGTGAGCTAGGTTGATGCCACGGCGCTGTAGCCTGGGTGACAGAGCAAGACTCTGTCTCAAAAAAAAAAAAAATTGGTTCATCGTAGATTTTTTTCTGAATTCCTTTTGATGTTTTTAAATACTGCATTAATATATTAGTTATATTAATTCCTGAGCTTTATAGCACCTCCTGAAATTTGGCACCCAAAGAAGATGCCTCACTCTCCTCTCCCTGTCCTGACCCTGCTCTAAGGCGGACCCCCCATCCCCTCCCAGGCCACTCCCTGCTGCCTCCTGTGCCCAGCAGCCCACACTGCAGCCCTGTGGGTCCCAGACTTTGCTTTAGATCCTCCTTCCCAGGACACCCCTGCCTGTGCCCAGGGTCCCATCAGGTCCCAAGGCTACATGGAAACAGCCCCTGGGTTTGGTAATACCTGACTCCACTTGGTTTGTCTCTTTGCTTCTTCATTCTTTCTTTTTGGCCTGCCCTATTATGAATTTCATAAAAGAAAAAAGAACTTTAGCGTTGGAAGGCTGAGAGCTCTCCACCAGAAAATCAGCCTGAATTGTGTCATTACCCTGAGGAACCGGAGGAGTGAATTGAAACGAATACATAAAATTCACATCACCTCCAAATGAGTAGTCTTAATATAATTTTTGCCAAGAGCCTGTGCTCAGAGGGCCTGTTTTCCAGGTGTAAAGTGTAGCAGGCTTCCAGTAAGTGATGGCCAGGCGTGTTTTGTAAAGTGTGGGAGAATTAATAAGTCTCAGCGTTAGCAACTTTCTTGAGTCTCGGTCCCGCTGACTTCTCTCACTCCGCAGCAGCCCCAAATGATGCTGTTAAGTAATTCAGTTTGAAGAACTCTTACAGAGATCAATTTTACTAATGCACACACAGCATAATGGGGGCTGGGCCACTGTAGAGAGAGGAATCTCTCTCTTTTTTTTTTAAATCGGAGAACAAGAACAGGAATTACCCATCAGGTTGGAGCCATGGCCTAGGGATGGCTTCCCCACAGATTAACATTTCCTGACTTTGCGCTTTACAGAAAGGTTACGACCATTTACGTTATGTGCAAGCTTTGCATAGTAATTAGAACTGCTGCACGGCTTTAACTGTGACACTTGTCGGGATTTCAATGCAGACATCAGAGTTCCTGAATTTCTGATGACAGTTGTCCATCAGAATTGGCAGCAAGAGCCTAGATTTTGCACTTTTCTCTCTGTACTTCTCTCTCTCTCTCTCCATATATGTGTGTGTGTGTGTGTGTGTGTATGTGTGTGTGTGCTATATATATATATATATGCTCTCTATACATGATTTCAAAATGTTCTTGATTCCTTTGCCCATTAACCCTTCTGTTTTATTTTCTGACTGTAAACAGTTTACATTGTGAATTCTGTAACTTAGCAACTATTGACAAGATAGAGATCTAGTTCAAAGGCAAACCTTGGTCATGTCTTTAAAACATTCAGTGTTAACAGAAGTCAGAAATCAACAAATGGCAAACCATGTAGAAACAAAACATTTTAAAAGGTAGACTCTTAAATGCTTTTTAAAAGGCATTTAAAAGATATTCTAGAAACTGGTCAGGGAATCTTTTCAGACAAAGACAAAGTGACTGCCTGAGTCTAATTGGGCTGCTATGACAAAATACCATAAACTGAGTGGCTTATGAACAATAAAAATTTGTTTCCGACAATTCTGAAGGCTGAAAAATCCAAGATCAAGGTGCCAGCAGATTCAGTGTCTGGTGAGAGCCCACGTTCTGTGGCTCATAGCTGGCACCTTCTAGCTGTGTCCACATGTGGTGGAAGGGACGAGGGTCTCTCTGGAGCCTCTTTTATATGGGCACCGATCCCATTCATGAGAGCGGAACCTTCATGACCTGATCACCTTCCAAATGCACCCCACCTCCTATACCATCACCTTGAAGGTTGGGATTTTAACATATGAATTTGGAAGGACACAAACATTTGGAAGGACACAAACATTCTCAGGTCATAGCAGTGACCTGAGAAGTTCACACATATTAAACCCAGTAGTTTCTGATTACAGTGAACAATCAAACTAAGACCCTATGTGTCCCCTGGTGTTCTATATAAAATCTATTCTCTTAAAAGCTGTGATTTCCAGTAACAGAGCTCCCCATTTATGTGCCTCTGTGACTCAGATTGTCCCAATATAATTTTGTCTATATATTAAGTACCCATTCAGCTCGAGTCTATGGGAAAGTAGGACACCAGAGCAGCATTAGATCACTCAGGCTACTTCATACCACTTAGAAGATTAGTAATCTACAAGGGCACACGAAACCTGTTTTAAAATATCTTTTGCTTTCCAGCATCTAACTTGAAATAGGTTTCCGGGAAGGGAAGATGAGAGGATGGGAGGGAGGGTGGAAACGGACTCTGATGAGCGTTGGCTAAGTGTCAGGCGCGTTGCCAGGCACTCGCAGACCTTCCCACATCATCTAGGTCATCACAACTTGAAATCATCAATTGTGTTGCCTTTTTCTGTATTTTCAGAGTAGCTCATTTACTGCAAAGTACCTTCTGTATCTCATTTGAATTACTCTTTGTATTAGTTTGGTTGCAAGTGACAGAATCTCAATTCAAACAAGTTTTGACAAAACTGGAGATTTGTTGGCTCAACTCTGAAGAAATATTGAGAAACCAGACAGTGGGAAGGTCGGAGATGCAGCCCAGTTTTATGACAGCCTGGAGGCTGGAGATTGAATATTATACCAGGATTCTCTTCCCAAATCGTCTCTCCTTTTCTCTCTGGGTGTTGGTTCATTTTCCTTCAATGCACACTGCTTTTCTCCCCATTTGAGGGCTTGGGGGAACATGGCCCTTCCCAAAGCACTTGAACTTGACATCATACGGCTTCTACTTCAAAAGCAACGTCTCTTATCTCAAGACCAAAAATCCCAGAGAGAAGACTCTTTGACCTAGCCTGGGTCAGGTCCCCAACTTGCAGGTTCAGGATGGACACCACTGTGCTGGTGGTTGCCACAGCAACGGGAGGCAAGCAGTTTCTGGGAGAAAAGGGACAGTGTGTGGCAGTCCCCTTAAAGTTCTCTACACCCATCTAGAAAATATTTCTTTCCTTGGTGAATGTTTACTTTCATCCTAACACATAACAGGCCTTCAGTAAATATTTATTGAATGTCAAGGGTTAAAAACAGGAAGTAAAAGAAAGGGAAATAAGCAGAATAGACAAAAGCCAGGGCCGGTGATGATGCCAGTTCAAAGAAACATCTCTCCCCTGCAGGGGAGCTCACTATCTACAAAAGCACCCTTGGAAGCCCCAGGGAGAGTCACCCTCTAGTGCTCAGCAGAAGAGAGGTTGCCTTTCCCCTCAGCTGACTCTCAGCTGGGCCAGACCCTGGGACCACACAATGAGGCGCTCCAGCTGCCAATGTTTCCAGGCTTATTTTATCTTCTCCTGCAACAATATTATTTTTTTTTTTCCTTTTAGCAGCCAGTATGAGAATCCTTCCCCCAGGGAGAGAGCCACTTTTGTCAGACAAATGCTTTGATCAACCCACTCCCAGGCTTGGGTCAGCTGGTGCTGGGATCAGAGGAGCAGGTGGGGCTTTCTCTGCTTCCAAAAGACGGGGAGAGGAGGGAGGAGGGAGAAGTGGAGGCGCAGAGGGAGGAGACGCCAAGCGAATAGCACATCCAAGGAAGCCTCAGAAGAAAAGAGGCTCTAATGGTGGGACATGCCCTGGCCTCTGTCATGTGAGCCCTCTGCTCGACTCCGCGTGTCCTTTACAGAACCACTGCAAGCCCAGTCCCTCAGGGGGTGGCCTTCTTGGAGAACCTGAGAACAGGATAGACTTTGTGTCAGGGACAGAGCGGGGCACCTGAAGAGCTTGAGCATGTGGGGAAAGTTGGGGGAACATCTGCTGAGGTCCCCAGTGCACAGAGTGAAAACGACCTGCATGCCATGCCACCGTCTGCACCTGCTGGGCCCAGGCAGGGCACCACCACAAGTGTCCAAGGTGAGGACAGCTGGCCTGCCCTCCCTGTTCCTTAAGGGAGCAAGTCCAAGTTCTAACAACAATTACATCTGTTAGGTCTAGCCCTTGCAAATAGGTCCCAAGTTCCTGTTACTTTGCTGGTTTTTCTGACCTGAGGTCTTTGGCCCTCTCCTCTTTCTCGTCCCTCCCTTGCTCCTCCAAGCTGCTGGGCTGTGCCTCCCCCAGTCTGTTTTCCCATTCTCCCACCTTCATCTGGCAAACTCCTCTTTCTCCTTCAGATCTCGCCTTCAATGTTCCTTTTTCTAGGGAGCCTTCCCCTGTCTCCCAGAAGCTAGACCCCTCTTCCTTCCACGTGACCCTGGTTTCCTGGCTTATTTCAAGCATCGCTCTGATCATGATGGGTTATAATTGTCCACGTGCCATTTACCTGCCTGTCCCTCCCACTAGATTATAAACTCAGAGGAGACACAGGCTATATGTCTGTTTTGTTCACCACCCAGCCCTAGCCCTCCCTGAATACAGTGTCTGCCACATAGCAGGTGCTCAACAAATGTTTATTGAATGTGTTGAAGAAATGACTAAATGAACGAGGCTCTAGGAAAACCACTCAGAGCCAATACAGTCCCAGCCTAATCTGTCCAGATGGGTCCTGTCTCCCCCTCTGCCTGAGGTCCTCCCACTGCTCCCCACAGAGGCATGGGGAGCCTGCAGCCATGGCTCTGGCATCCGCAAGCAACTCATGCTGCATCCCGTGGGAGGATCCAAGCAGCAGCACAGCTGCCTCTAGGGTCCAGAGATGCCAACATCTGGCAAGTGGGACTGGGGAGGAGGGAACACCTAAGAAGAAGCCTACTCATCTGCTAACTCCTGCAATACACCCGGCCACTGTGACAACATGCACAAAACAAACACACAGGCCCTGATGGCATCAAACATGTCCTCTCCCTAGGCAGCTGGGTATAGAAGCACCAACAGAACCTTCTAGAAGCCTCTCAGCTGCCCCAGATCTCTGAACACACGAAACAGACACCGCACAGTCCCCATTCTCCAATGTGCCTGAACTGCAGGTGAGACGACTGGACACACAGAAAGGCAAGGTGCGACCCCAGAAGACAACAGCAGAGAGAAGGCGGTGAGCGGTCAAAGCCCGCAGGAAAGACAGCTCTTCCAAGAAGCGGCAGGGACGATATCCCCAGAGGACTTAGAATGCATAGCATCTGAAAAGGTGGATGAAATTGGGAAGATGGTGAAAATGTAAAGACTCTGTCCTTCATGTCTCTAAAACAAGGCAGCAGGGGAAACCAGAGGACTCCTGCGGGCAGAGAGGAAACCGCTGCAGCTGGCGCAGATGATGCACGAAGGAGGGAGAAGAACCACAGCCTGGGAAGGGCTCAGTTCGTGGAAGTCCGAGCTCCGGGTTACGGAGTTTGGGCCTTGTCCTCTAGGTAACAGGGACGCTTAGAAAGCTTTAGGGGCAAGTTTCTCTCAGAGAGGAGTTTGGGGGCAATTTAACCTGGCAACATGACGGCAGTGTGGGACGAGGGAGGCGGTAATGGCAGAAGATCAGGCTGGGAGGCTACGGCGGGGGGTGAGGTCAGAGGGCCTCTTCTCTTCCAGACAACCGATCGACGATTGATCGGGGCAGTGCAGACAATGCGGCGAAGGGCTGAGGTCAGCGAGAAGGGACCAAGCTTGGGTGCATTGCAAGGAAAGGAGAACTTAACTTTATCTGAAATATTTAATTTTTTCCAAGGAAAATGTATGTATATAATACTTGAGTGATTAAAAAGTAATTTAAAAAATTTTAAAGGAAGAAGCAAGGGGGGAGAATGAGAAGAAAGAAAAAAAGGAAGCTGAAAGAAAGAGAAAGACTGAGGCAGAAAAAGAAGAAAGAAAGAGAAAAAAGAAAATAAGAAAGAATAGAATTCTATCGGTTCAGGATTATTATTCACTCAAGAAATATTTCCTGGGTGTCTACTATGTGCATTAGGGTAAAATAATAGATAAGGTAGAAAAAATTCATTCCTTCATGAAACATATTTAAAGCAGAAGACAGATAATAAATAAATTGTCAAATAATTCCAAATAGCAATAAGTATTAAAAAAAAAAAAAGAAACAACAGTTTAAGGAGAAAGAGAATGTTCCACTCATCTATTATTGTATAAAAAGGAACCTCAAAACAGTGGCTTTAAGTAAAAATCACAATTTGGTTTTGCTCTTGATTCTGAAAGAAACAACAGTTTAAGGAGAAAGAAAATGTTCCACTCATCTATTATTGTATAAAAAGGAACCTCAAAACAGTGCCTTTAAGTAAAAATCACAATTTGGTTTTGCTCTTGATTCTGCAGGCTGGGCAGGGCTCCGTGGGGACAGCTGGTCTCTGCGGCACTCACCATCACTGGGGTGGCCCAAAGGTGGGACGCTGGAGTCTTCCCGAGGCTCTTCTCAGGTCTGGAGTTGATGCTGGCTGGAAGTTGGCACCTTGGCTGGGACTGTTGGCTGGAACAGTCAGGTGGCCCCTCCACATAGCGTGAGCTTCCTCACAACATGGTGGGTGAGTTCCGAAAGCGAGCGTCCTAGGGTAGATGGGGGTGGGGGAGGTGGAGACAGGTCCTAAGATATGTGTACATATACACACGCAGAGAGAAATGATTTACACATACATATGTATGCATGTATGTACAGTATGTATATATGCCTGTGCATACCTAGGCAGGTATGTGTGTGTATATGTGTGTGTGTCTGTGTGTATCTATGGAGAGAGAGAGACTTATTTTAATAAGTTGGCACATGCAGTCGTGGGAGCTGGCAAGTGTGAAACCCATAGGTCAGGCCAGGAGACTGGAAACTCAGGTAGGAGTTAAAGGATTGGAAACCACTGGAAGATTTGAACAGGGGAGCAGTGTGATCCAACTCACACCATTTAAAGGTGGCACCGGCTGCAGGGGAGAAGGCGTGTGCTGGAGAGAGCATCCAGGAGTCGACAAGGGTAGGGGGAGAGGGGCAATAACAGCCCCAGGCTTTCTGTGCCAGCTGGCAGAGCACAGTCCGCCTCGGGACAAAAGTGAAGAAATCAACCCGGGGACTGGCCTAGGGATGCTGTTTGAGAAGTGTCAGTTTCGAAAGAAAAACTGTACAAGCCACGAGCATCAGATCAGTGGGAATTCAGACCGAGAGCCAGCCAGCTGGCTCAGGGCTGCAGCTGCTGTTCTCAAAGGCATGGCTTCGAGGTGGTGGCCGAAACCAGGAGGATGAGAGGCTCTGCAAGGCAGAGGGAGGAAAGAGAGCACAGGACATGCCAGCAATCGGTTCCTTGGGATTATCTACTCACGGCCACAGAGAGGCGTTTCACTTAGTGGAGGAGAGAGAAAGAAAACAGTGTGAAGGGAACGCTTCTCTGTTCTCGGCCTCCTGAAAAGGTCACGCGTGCGAGGAGGTGTTAAAGGTAGTCCCAGCCAGCCGAGAGGCGAGCGGTGTGCATGCATGCATTACTTATGAGACCCCACTGAAATGTAAATCGGGGCGAGTTTATCGGTTCCCTTGGTCTTAAATAGAATCATAAAGTATTCATTGAGTCCAGCCAAGGCCTTTCAGATCTGGAGCTCAGCGAGAAATATGTGACATGCTAAGGTTACATTAATAAAAAATAAATAAATCCGTGTCCAGGAAACTCGTGCTTGTGCACTATAAAACTGCCCATTCTGTAGATATTAATGTTTAATGTGTTTGTAAAAAGCAGTCGGCTTTGCCGAGCGCAGCACCAAAAATGTCCCGCACCCCTCAGTACTTAGTATCTCAGCACGTCTCCTAAGTGCTGTGATGGGGACACGCCGGCCAGGGTGGGAGAAGAGGGAGTCGGGGGCAGCGTGGAGCCGCCGAGCCACATCAAAAAGTTGCTTCACTGGGAGGGAACATGCTTGCTCCTCGCTCGCTGCCGCTGACGCAAGAGACAGTCGAACTTGCACACCTTCAGCACGCTCAGGAGAAACGGGGAGGGAGGTTGATGTTTTCAACTGAATACCTAGTGACTAGAAACCAGTTTAAAGAAAGACATTCAAAAGAGAACTGCTTCAAAATAAACAAAGTTTGCTTTATGGAAAAGATCTGATAAACACCCAACTCAGAGAAACAAAAATATTTCTTTTGCTGCAGACCCCTTACACAACCCCAGCTGTTTCCTAGACATTTCTAGAAAGTTCGCACCAATTGGTCGGAATCATGCTTTTCCTAGGCGCGTTGCAGAGGCTGCACTTGGTAGCCGTGATGTTTTCCTTCTGGTCCTAACTCCGTGCAGAGAAATCATTTTCCCTGAAGCTGGTTTGCAGTCAGGAAACATTCCGCCACCGCCCAGACCCGCCGACCAAAGCTTACTGTGGTACCTTTCACCCTGCGGCGCCACTTGGAACTAAATGGAAAAATGAGAAAGGACAGTTGTGGAAAACAGGGCGGAACACTCAGGAGTGGGAATGTATACTTAAACCCAGCGTCAGGCACCCCACCCCGCCTACCCACCGAGGAACAAACTGTAGCAGGAATCTGCAAAAAAAGCAGTGAGAACAGCAAGAGACAGACTCGCTGTCTCTCATTGCCTCTCCCTCCACGCCCTGGAATTCAGCAGACTTGTTCTCATTTCTGTCATCTTGAGGACCCACTGACAGCGTCCCTGAAGTTGCAGACCAGGCTGTCCCTGAGAAAACGAACCTTTTAGCGTTAGACGTGCTGGGAAAAACCTGGAGTTCTGCTCCTTACATAGGGAAGAAAGCCTGGCTCAAGACCCTCCAAAGAGAAGCTTTGCTTCTCACAACCAGTATTGTGGGTCCAGTTGTGTTTCCCAGAAAGATATGTTGAAGTCTTAACCCCTGGTACTTGTGAATGTGACCTCATTTGGAAATAGGGTCTTTAGAGACGTAATCACGTTAAGATAGGGTCGTCCTGATATAGAATGAGTGCTACACTGGTGACTGGTGTCTTTATAGAGAGAGAGATTTGGAGACACAGACACACGGGGGAAAGGCCACATGGAGATGGAGGCAGGGACTGGAGTGATGCCGCCACAAGCTGTGAGGTGCCGAGGGTCGCCTACAACTGCCAGGCGTTAGAAGGGGAAGGGACGATTCTCCCTGCAGCCTTCAGAGAAATCATGGCCCTTCCAGCACCTGCACTTTGGACTTCATTCGAACCTGTAGGACAATACATTGCAGTTGTTTTAAGCCACACAGTTTGCGGTAGTTACGGAATTCGCAGGAAACTCATACGCCTAGGAACGCATGGTGGAAGCTCAGTAAGGAAAAAGAGGAATGATAGTGACCATGGTGAGGATGGAGAGGTCCATAGTTGGCCCTAAAGATGCGTCCCGTCAGGGACACACTGAAGCTGCCAACAAAAGCCCACCCAGGCGGGATGTGGTCAGGGCACACCTGTCATCCTGAAATGCCCAGGCAATGTCAGCTATGAGAAAGGCGACTCCAAGAGCCTCAGCGAGGCAGTGGAAGGACCGAGATGAGAGGAGGGAGCTGGCTGTCCAGAGAGGCTGGGAGCAGGGAGGAGCCTAGGACCACTGTGTGCCCAGACAGCCACATCACACCACAGTCTGCTCCAAGGAGGGCGGCTGGCTGTCCGCAGACAGGTCCCCTGCAGCCTGCCAGAACAGCTTTGGCCTATTTCTAAGATGGCTTACCTGTGAAGGGGCACATGGCCACATCCATGGCCGGCATGCTCGCCCCCCGCTGGACCCCAGTGGCTGGGGCAGGACCTGGTGGAGAGCGGGCACCCACAGACACTTGCTGACAGACTGAATGGGTGAAGGTCTGCGTGGTTCAATAAAGGCAGAGAGAAGAGAGGAATTCCCTGGGATCCCAGAAAGTTAAACTGAAGGGAACTGAGGGTGGCGGAAAGCACAGAAGCAGAGACTTCTGGAAAGGTGGGCTGAATGAGCACGTTGGAGCATGGCTCTGAGATGCCAAAAGGACTCCGTGACCCAGCTTTTGCCAAGCCTCCAGCCTCCTCTCACCCCCTCCTCCTTTCGTATTTTGTGTTCAATTATTCCAAACCGTTTCCAGCTGTCTGCGCTTGCCTCGCTATTTCCGGCCTCCAGGCCTTTGCACGTGCTTTTCCCCAGGCCTGGAATGCTGCCCCTTGGCATCCTCCAAAACCACTGTCTGTCACTGCCTCCTCTAGAAAGCCCTCCTAGATAACCCCACCCAGTGCCTATGGAACACCCTTTGTCACTGTGCATATCCCACCACACTGCAGCAACCCAGGGCCCAAAGGGATTTCTCCTGGAATGAGCCTGGTTTTGAGCCATCCATTAACAGCTTAAGAACAGAGCACGGGCGTGTTTATGAGGGAAGAACTGGAGAATGCGACTGCCAAGCTCTTCACTCCGAAGTACTCATGCTTTGGCTTCTGGGACCCGCTTTCCCCGGGCAGCCTCACGGGTCCTGCTGCAGTGAACAGTCTTCCAGGAAACTTGCTCCAGCCATTCTAAAAAGCCAAACCAGGGATCCTCGGAGCTGAGTCTGCCACCGGCTCATGGGAGCCGACCCACCTCCGTCCCCTTCTGTCTCTTGAGCAAACAAGCAAGGGGATCCATGAATGGATGAATGAATGGGGTTTATCATGGTAGGATAAGTAATACTTGGCCCTAACAGGGCGCAAAGAGCACAGGTTTTGGAGTCGCACAGGCCCAGTGCAATGTCTACGGCTTCCCAGCTCTGTGGCCTTCTGCCGATGGCTTAGCCTCTGACAGCCCCCACTCCCTCAGCAGCAAAATGGTTGTTAGTTGTCAGTGAGAACTAAATACAAATATGTAAAGTTTCCAGCACTAACAGGTGCTTCCTGTCAGCATTTCCTGCCTCCTTTATTCCTTCCTTACAATAACTAACGTGATGAACGCCCAGCAGATGCAGGCCTTGCGCTGGGGCGTTCGCATGCATCATCTCTTATAATCACCACTCTCGTCCTTAAGGTGAGACGAAGGTTAAACACCCTCCTGTGTCAGTTTTCTGGCGCTGCTGTAACAAAGTACCACCAACCGGGTGGCTTAAAATAACAGAAATGTATTGCCTGACAATCCTGGAGGCTACAAGTCCAAGATCAAGGTGTCGGCAGGGTTGGTTTCCTCTGAGCTCTGTGGGGGAGAACCTGTTCCATGCCTCTCGTCTCATTTCTGGTAGCCTCTGGCAATCCTTGGAATTCCTTAGCTTATAGATGCACCACCCCAATCTCTGCCTTCATCTTCACATAACATTCCCCTTATCTGTGTTTGTCTCTGTATACACATTTCCCCTCTTTATAAGAACACAGTTACACTGGTGCAGGGCCCATCCTAATGACATCATCTTAACTTAATCATCTTCATAGGCCCTATTTCCAAATAAGGCCACATTCATGGATCCTGGGACTTCAACATCTTTGGGGGGACACAATTTTACCCATGACATGTCCCAAGATGGCCAGCAAGTACAGAACCAGAACTCACACCCATACCCTTCCGTCTTTCTCCCTGGAGCTGCCTTTGGTTTAACTTTTCATGCAAAAGTTTGGGAAAAATGCAGTGTGAACCATCTAACCACAAGGAGACTGCTTGAGAGACAGTACGTCAGATTGGAAAGAGACCTTAAATGTCTCCTAATGTAATACTATCATCTTACAAGCAAGGACACTGAGGTCCAAAGAGGGACAGTGACTTGCCCAAAGTCACACGGCTGGAGAGAAACAGGACAAGTCTAGAACTCAGGTCCCAGATGCCCCGCAGACCCTCCCCTCTCCTCTGTAGAAAATCCTCCGTTAATCCTGCAGCAAGAAGCTGCCAGCTCCCACGCTAACACTCTCCATTAATGTTGAGAAAGAAAACATTTCTTAAACATAAATCTCTGAGTAAAAGTTTCAAACACCCAATTGCACAAAAGCACTGCAATAAGCAGTGTCTGTCTTAAGCCAGATGAAGACTATTATTATTATCATTACCATTATTGTTATTCTAATAGTCACGTCAAAATTGCCAGTAAGTCCAGAACACCATTTTCCTCCTGTGTCCAGTTTCAAGAAAACAGGCATAGAAAACAACCTATAGAAATTGAATCACAGTTTCAGCTAAATACATATTTAATTCCTTATGCATTTTTTATATTTTGTTTTGTACAGGACTGTTTACCTAGTTAATGGTGGGGTGGAATCTATTGTCACCAAGTAGCTGGGGTTTTTTCTTACCCAGTCTTGAAGTGCCCCCTAGCGAAATGTTTTTACATTTAAGAAGTTGAGAAATAAGCTGAAAATAGGATTGTCAGAAAGCTGAAGAAAATTTTAGAAAGAAATGGGAAGGAAATTGAGGGGATAGGGATGGCTCCTTTGTTTCAAGGGGATTTGAACATGATTCTTCTAAAATCTAGTCTTGAGCCCTTTTCTATACGTGCATTTGCGCGGGTTGCCTTGCAGACCATCCCTAAGGCGGGAGGGTTTTACCCACAGAGCACACAGCAGAGGATTCCTGCAAGCTGACCTGCAGGGAGGCAGAAGGCAGCACCAGCTCAGCCGCAGACACCGTGGCCACACAAAAACCAGGAATTCTGCCCCTTACTCAAGGAGGTGCCATGGAACTTTTGCCAGCACTAGGTGGTGCATTTTAGGGAGCATCTTTCCGTGTGAAGAAATCTGAGAGTAGTAAATTGGTCATTGCAAGTTATGCAAATTTGTATTGAAAACAGCATTTGATGACGAGGCTGGGGGTGGTGGGAGTATGTGAGAATTCTCTGTAGTTTCTACTCAATTTTGCTATCAACCTAAAACTACACTAAAAAATAAAGTTTATTAACTAATAGTTTTTTTAAAAAAAAAGCATTTGATAGAGCAAAGGAAATCCAGAGAAAGTGATCTTGAAAGGCAGCTAAACATCAGCTTCATCTAAGTGGAAGTTTTCAACCCTGCCTACGCATCAAAGTCACTTACAGAGCTTTTAAAATAATACACTCTCCCGAGCCACCCTCTGAGGTGGCCTTCTAATTGGTTTGGGGTGAAGCAGGTAATAGTCTCTTTCAAAAGTTCCCCCAAGCAACCCAGGGCGCAGCCAGAGCTGAGAAATTCTGACCCCAACGACGCCCCACGCAGACGCCAGGTTCTCACCAAGTCCCTTCTAGAATGCAGTTTGGGTTCCCTTGAAGTCTTCCTACAGGCAGGAGGACGTGCAGAAGGGACAGACATGCAGATGTCACATAGACCCTGTCCCCTGAACCCTTGTGGAGGGTTTCCCACCAGTTTTTCCTCCCTTATCCTACAAAGACCAGGCGGAGTGGCCAGGCCTTGAGCCCTGTGGTGGAACAGATGGAGGCCAGGGAAAACTGGGGACAAGGGACAGAGGCACAGCTAGGACCTCCGCCTGCACAGTGCTGCTGGGGCTCCTTGGCTGTCAAGTCCATCATTCTTGCCCCTTCTTGGGGGCTCCACTGAGAAGGAAAAGGAGACTAGAACTTCTTGGAGGGTGAGGGGACAAGGAGAATGTCTGGGGAGGCCTGGGTGGCAGAGCAACCGTCCCGGGACCCACACCTTGACTGCTGATCCGGAGAATATGCCCCAAGAAAAAAGAGGGGCCCTGGCCCAGGAGAGGCTGAGTAAGGGAACCCAGACAATGACCACTGCAGAGGCCTTGCCCAAGGCCCAGTGGCCACGTGGGAACTGAGTCCTCGCCACTGACGATGACCACTGCCTCCACCTCCACCGGACCTGTGGTTCTCACCAGTGTAGGAGAGGCCAATCCTGAGCCACTGACTGTCCAGCCAGGGTGACAACTGTCCACGCCACAGGACTGCTGACATCAACCAACTCCTCATATGAATATGTACAGATAGCCCAAGACACCATGAGCCCAAAGGTTGACGGGTGGGGACATTTAGCTGGGTGATGGGGGATGGAAAGCCTCCCCACCTATTTCAGGGAGAATTCAACACCTCTCCTAGTGATCTCCATTAGGGGATAGAGAGACACCTCTTTTTCTGTCGGAGGCCAGTTCTGCTTTGCCCAGCCCGCACGGAGAAGCGCCATTGTTCTCGAAGAGCTCAGCACCCAGCACACAGGGGCTCCAGCCCAAGCCTGGGCACTGCTTACCAGGGGTGCTCTGCTGGGTGCTCCCAGAAGGGCCCTCGTTTCCATAAGATGCGGTAATGGTGGATAAAAGACATCACGTGTTCAGTAAGACCTACAGAACTGTACAACACAGAGCCTTTAGTTAATAATAGTGTGCCAATAGGGGTTCATCAGTTGCAACAAATGTCCCCTACCAAGGCAAGACGTTAATAGTACGAAGAATTAGGGAGCAGGGGAGACAGGGTATATGCTGCCAACTCTATACTTTCTGCTCAATTTCTATAAACTTAAAACTCTATTAATTAAAAGCAGGGGTCCACTGGCCCAGTGAGCTTTTCTTGCCATGGGAACATGAGGCCTTGCCCAGCAGGTTAAGAATCAGTTTAAATGTCAGCCAGGCAAATATAATCATTGCTAGCAGAAGAATGAATCCCACCTGAGCAAATATCCACATGTGTGCCCGCCCACTCCAGCTCTCCCAGCCACTGGCCAGGTGGCTTCACAGCCAGGCCACCAAGCCACCAAGCCCCACTCACAAATGTCTACAGTCCAGCATGGCCCTGGCTCCTCCCCTGTGCTCAGAGAGGCCCCCTGCACTTCCTTAACCATCATGAGTGGAAAAATGCTCCCTAAATGCTCAGATTCAAGTGTAAATGAACCAGCAGACTGGTGGGGGCTTTGTATTACACCCCAGCTCCTCTCAGGGCTGGGAAATATTTACTCACAAAGGTGAACACTTTCCTGGGGGCTGCTTCCCGCCAGCAGCGTTTCCCCATGCCAGCATCCTGATGAATGTGTACAGAGGATCGCAGCCGGAAAGCCTGCAGGCCCCATTGGGCCAGCCACCGTTAAATCTATCCAGGCCTGCTGAAAGCCACATCTGCCCACCCTGACTTAGTCAATTTGCTCGAGGAGGAAAAATTTACATTGAAAAGAATGGCCAATTTTAAGACAGAGGTTGCTTTTTCGTTATTGCAAAACATTTAGCATAAAGGAATATTTATCACCCTTTACTTACTGCATTCCACTCTGGTTGCTAAAAATAAGTCACCCATGTCCCCTGTATCCCAAAGGTGGTTAGGTTTGCCTTAGCAAAGCCACCAGGGAGCTAAGCCAGGATTATCCCCTTCCCCACCTCATTCCCTCTGCCCCTCAGACCTTCTGGGCGGGTATAGGATTCTCCCCCATCCCTGCTCAAACAGGAGAAATTCCAGCGAGGCGTTTACTATCACTTCCTCCCCCATTCATGTCCAAGAGGAGCACAGGACCTGCGCAAGGCCCGGCCTGTAGGGGACGCGCAGTGAATATCTGTTGCCAGAGCAGAGAAGGGAGGAATGTTAGTGGAGAAAGGAGGGCTACATGGGCCCCATACATAGGGAGAAAGCAACTCGCTCCCTAAGCAATCCGGCCATGCTGACAACCTGGGGAAGTGATAGAAGGAGACAGACATGACCAAGACTGATCTGGCCCATGATCTTGCACACCATGTCTCTACCTGTTGACGTCTGCTGACTTCAGGATGAGACAGGGCAGCCATTGGCTGGTGCAGTCATGAGTCTAGCCCAGCAGGCGACCCCTAGCTGTGAGCTTGAGAGGCCTGCAGCCCTGTTCCATTTCCTTGGGTAGCTATATTAAAGGGAAATATCTCAAATTTGCAAGGAATCCAAAACTGGATAAGAGTGGTGGATACCAAGGTCAATAATGACAAAAGTAATAATTTTTATTAGTAGCAAAAGACCACCAGGAGCACACTTGAGATTGGGTTTATCAAAGTCATTGCAAAGAGAAACACAAGACACCAGGGAGAACCATGAGCCATCTCAGCAAGACAGAGACAGGAAGGCCTGGTTGTAAGATCTGGCCTTGTGTTTGGTGACTGTGAGGAGGTTTCCACAAAGTGAGGCTTTGCTCTGGAGGCAGCTGGGGGGAGCCAGGGCCACAGGCTCACTAAGGACCAAAAGCTAATCATGGGATATGGAAACTTCCCCCACGCCCACCCACACCCCTTACCACATCAGTCAGAGCTGGACACATGCTGGACAGTGTCAGGAAGTGAGAGTAGTTCTGTGACTGTTATCCTAATCGTTCTTCTCCAGAGGAAGGGACAACAGGGTAGGGCAAAGAAGCAACTCTCGTTCAAATTGGCCAGGATTGGGAAATGTTTTGTCTTTTTTGTATTTTTGTTGGGTGGCAGTCCGAAATGTCGGTCTTTGATGTGCTCATGGCCAAAGAATGGCCAGACACACTAAAGTAAGGCAAACATGGAAATGAGGTTTCTTGAGAAGAGAAAGATAGGATTATAGAGCGAGAGCAAGATATAGGTTTATAGAGCAAGACACGTACACCACAGGTGATGACTGGACCCATTGTCATAGAAAAAGAGAGCGAGACCTTGGTTATGGTCTCTGTCTTGTTTTATAGTGCCCGGATGGGGACCTACCCAAGGTTCAGACGTCACCGTGGAACCACTTTGATTGGACAGTTGGGAGTTATATGACCTGAGTCTTACTACACACGTGGATCTCCCATAAGCCTCTTTGAAAGCCCATTGGGGGGTGAACCGCAGCAACGCCCACTCTCATCCCTAAGAGACCCAGAATCCCTCACTATCTACCTAACAGTTTGGGCAATGTTCTCATCTTGTCTGCTCTCCGTCATGTCATGGTCGAGATCCATCAGGGTTGCAGTGTGGCCTTGTCTGTTGCTGATGTTCTGTGAAACTGTCTGTGTTTAAGAGGAGAATGCCATGGCCCTGTGTGAGTGCCAGGCCAGCTCCTGCATTTCTTTCTCAACACTATTAATTACTACTATTTAGTTATTCATTCGGTAAGTATTTACTGAGTGCCTACTATGTGCTGAACTCTGTTCTAGGCACTAGGAACACAGGCAAAGAAGACGAACAATGTCCCTGCCATGTAATCTGGTAGACGATACAGGCAATGGCCAATGAGCAAATATGCATGGAACAGCGTCAGCCTCTAGGTGCTCTGGAGGGAGATTAAGCAGGATGGGGCTAGAGAGGGACACAGACTATTTTAGGTGGCGTGATTCAAGGAAGCCTCTCCAACATGATGAATTTAAGCAGAGCCTACACGAAGCAAAGCAGGCAGCTGCCAGAACACTGGGAAGAGCCTTTTCCATAGTGGGACAGACAAGAGAGAAAGCCCTGAGCATGGCGTGCGCTTGGCTCATGTGGAGGGAATGCATGGTACCAGCGCGGACGGAGGACAGTGAAAGCAGCAGCAGGACTGAGGACACAGGGGTAGGCAAGGGCCGGGTCACGCGAGGCCCCTAAGGCCACGGCCACAGTCGGGGTCCAGCACAGGTAAGCACTCAGCAAGCTGCATCTCGTCACTCCCTGTTCTCAGCCTCTAAATGTTCATCATAAATAAAGTTGAAATAGGGCAAGAACGAGGGAAGCCTGGATTAAACAAAATGCAAATCTGAAACTAGGAACAGGTCCAGATGGAGATTGTCGTGTTCAGCCTCACGTTTAACAAGGACAGTAAAAACCAGAACATAGTCAAGGAAGATTACCAGGGTGTCAGAGAAGAGTGCGAGAAATCAGGTCATGTCAGAAATTGTCCGGGCACCCAGGGCTGCTTATTTCAAAAAGCAAAATGACTTGGATGGTACAAGATGGAAAACCCCCTGGTCCTCTGCAGGCAGAGAGGACGATGGACAAGAGACCTGTTTCTGCTGGCTCTGCCTTTAACACTTGCTGGAAGACTCCTACACCTGTTGAGTATCAGTGGGACAATCAACTTAAAATCCTCTCTCAATCCACCCCACAGCAAACCTGCCAACGCTATCACGATCTCATTGCCTGGGAACTTGATGTCAGAGGAACTACCTCCAGGGGGTCGTATTAGTATAACAACAAACATGTATTAGGCACGTACTCTGTGGCAAAGTCTGTTCTAAACACGAGTCAAAAACCATTTGATTTTTACCACTTTACGAGGTGGGTGCTTTTGCTCTCCCCAGTTTATAGATGAAAAAACTGAGGCTTTGAGGAGTAGTAATTTACAAATAAGAGGCGGTTTCAGGATTTGAACCAAGACTGCTGGACTCCAGAGTCTTTATCCTCAGCCACTAAGCAGTACAGCAGCCCATAAATGGGGGAGTGTGTTAAAAGTGGAGCCCTAGATAGCTGGTTGTGTCCCTTCACTCCTCCCCCCACCGTGCCAAGAGACTGGCTAGGGAGCTCTCTACTGCCATCATCTGATTCTAAGAATTCTAGGAAGGTTAATAGCCAAGGAAAGTAGGCATGGGAGAGAGAAGGGGAAGAAATTAAAAAGGAACAGAAGCCTAGTATGATTAGTGGTTGCCCAGGGCCTGCCTGGTGGGGAGTGAGGCTTCATGGGCATGGGTTTCCTTTGCGCATGATGAAAGTGTCCCGGAACTAGACGGGGTGACAGTTGCACACCATTGTGAGTGTATGAAATACCACTGAATTTTATACTTTAAATCATTAAAATGGTAAATTTTCTGTTATGTGTGTTTTATCACAATTTTTTTTAAAGTATATCATGAACTGATTTCTTATCCCCTTTGATTCCCTGCCAAGCCCCTTCTTGCCCTGTGCTTCTTCCCCAGTTCTGTCCTGAGACTGTGCAGGAGAAGCAGTTGGCTTCTTACTAGTTGGTTCCCACACTATTCAGTAGCCACCAAGACCCTAGGAGAGTGGGTGAACGTGGGCTGGACAATGGGTGGGATGGGAGCCCTGGCTTTCTTTAAAAAATATTTGTAACCTGCCTCTTCCTTTAATATACCACAGGCATTTTCTTCTATCCCTTTAATAGGATCTTTGATATCTGTATGATGTTCCATTTCTGGATGTATCTTAACAGCCTTAAAGTTCTGGCTGGTTCACTTTTATAAATGCTTTGCAGTGAACATCATCATATAGACATCTTTGTGCCCTCCTCTGGATATTCTTGATGCTCTTTTTAGTGTCCACAGAGAGAGTCATCTCCTTCGCCCCTGTCATCTGTTGCCCCAAATCCTTGCCCAACAAGGATCCCAAGAGCTCAACTTGGCTCACTCTACCCAGCAGATCTTGGGAGTCTGCACAGAATCTCATTTCAGTCCTAGATCTTCATTGCCAAACATATTCATTCCTTTAGAGGGCATTTATTGATCTTCATTTGCAATTTTAATCATTTATTTAGAAAGCATTTGCAGGCGTTGTTCTAGGACTTGGCTATTACACCAGAGCATGGATGGGCAAGAAAGGTAAACCCAATATTTAATCAAAGGGGGAAAAGGAAAAACATTTTACTGGGGGATCCCTCCCTCATTACACTGAACAGTTTCTTTGTAATGAATTCATCTTACAACTGTACTTGGCTAGAGTCATTTTTAAAGCTCTTTCTCTTTTAAAAAGAAAAAGGTAAGCAGACGTGTGTTTCATGCAATGAGATAGCTGCAGAGGCTTTGTGTTGCGTTTTGCTCAGTGCTAATCTCCACGTTCAACTCCACGCTGCTTTCGCTGAGTCAGCGCCGTTCCTTTAAGTGACCTGATTCTGTAATTCCATTATTAATATTATGAAAATGGCTTTCCTCCACACTATTTTGTGCTATCAATGGAAAACCGCAGTTCCAAAATGCATTAGCCGGTGCAGGCTCCTGCAGGATTATTTGCATCAATATAAACCGAGTTAATCATCACCCGTTGGAACAATCGGTCACGTGGCGCCCCGCACCTCCCCGGTGGCTGCACTGCGCCCCGCCGCTGCCAGGGCGCGATTTCATTCGGTCCCGCGTTCTCCTAAGCACTGCAGATTTCCCTGCTCCCTATAGCGGCAACGTCTTGCAATTTACTTTGCAATTTTTCCTCTCCTGCCCTGACAGTGATGTAAGCCCGTTCCCAGCCCCCTAATCAGCGGGTCGGAGGTGGTAAATGGCATGTGTTAAAACCGATAAGCGTAAGGAGAGAAAGAAACGTTCATTAGGAGAAATAACGAGGCTGGGAATAATAAATGTCAGAACGGCAAAGACGTGTCTTATTTTTCACAGTATTAAATTGCCTTTGGTATCTTAGGCCTTGAGGTAATATTTTACTGATTTACAATTTTCGAAACCAAAATTAAGGCAGGAGGGGATGCAGGGTGGGGAGAGAGTGCGAATTAGATGCTAAGAAGGGGGCTTTTGATGGGTTCCAATCCATGCATCTTTCCTGTCTAAGCCTTCCTGAATTGTCAGGGATCTCCCACAGACAATATCGTTGGCAATCATTAGAAACTCAGAAAGTTGGAAGCTGGGGAGGAAAAAAAGGAAGCCAAGGAAATCTTTTAAAAATGCAAATCAGATTTCTTTACTCCTCAACTTAAAAGGGTACTGCGGAGTCCCATCCCTGCTGGAGTGGAGTCCAAAGCTCTGCAGTGGGGCTGTGCAACCAGAACCCACCTCTCTGCTGTCCCCTCTGTCCACGTGCCCTCTCTGTTCCAGCCACGTGGGCCTCGTCTCCTTCCCTGGGGGCTTGGGCCTCTGTCTTTCTTTGTGCGAATCTGCCCATCTGTAATGCTCTTCCTGCCCTGCTCTAAATACAGCAAATACCTGCTTAGCCTTCTTCTTTCAGATGATGTCACTTCCTTTCACACCCAAAGCAGAGGTTGTTGCACCAATCTCTTGAGCACCCTAGAGTCCCCTTTTTAACACTCTCCACACTAACAATTGTTCACCATCTACAGTGGGTTGAATGGTGGCTCCTAAAAAGATGTGTCCACGCCCTGACCTCCAGAACCTGAGAATCTGACCTCATTTGGAAGAAAGATCTTCACAGATGTTTCTTAAATTGATGAACTCAAGATGAGATCGTCCTGGACTATTTCATTGAGCCCTAAACTCAATGAAGTGTCCTTATAAGGGACACACAGAGAGAAGAGGAAAAAGCCACATGAAGTCAGGGGCAGAGGTTGGAGTGATACAGCCACAGCCAAGGAACATCTGGAGCCGTATATGCTGGAAGAGGCAAGAAAGGAATCAGAAGGAGAATGGTCTTGCTGACACCTTGATTTTGGACTTCTGGCCTCCAGAACTGGGAAAGAATAAATTTCTGCTGTTTTAAGACCCTCAGTTTGTGGTAACAAATTGGCAACCACAGGAAACTAATACACCATCTCTAATTCCCCACTCAGAACGTAAGACCCACAAGGTCAGGCACCGTGTCTGGATGGGTCACCAGTCTCCCCAAAGAGCTCAGCGTGGAGCCCAGCACGTGGTCGAACTCAGTATGTCTGGTGAATGAATGGGGGCGAATGAATGCAAGGACACACGAGTGGTAAGGTGCACCGTAATATAGGAAGAAATGATTTTCTTCAACATAGGCCTCCAGCCTGTACATATCTACGTATCTAAGTAGATTAATCAAGTACGGTACTGAAAGGGCTCTTTTGTTTGCAAGTGACAGAGACTCACCCAAGCTATGGGACAGTGTCTTGAGGGCAGAAATGTGGCGAGGCCTCAGAAGACCCAGGGAGAGGAACTGGGAACAGTATCATCGCTCCATCTCTCATCTCAGTACCCCTCCCCACCCCCTCCACCAACAGACACACACAGAACTGCTTCACCCTCCTCTCTCGCAACACAAGTTTTTTCTGCTTCTACCTGGTAGAATCCACCAAACCCACCTCTCCTTTGGGGCAATGCAACCACCCAAAAACAATGACTCTCTTTCTCCACCCCAATTCTAAATTCTCAGGGAAGACTCTCTGATTGGCCAAATCTCAGTCAAGTGTCCACCACTTACCAATCAGGGGCAAAGAAGCAAACAGCCATGAGGAGTGGTCTAACTGCAGTTCTTAAAGTAGAGAGACTGAGGAGATAATGCAGTAGGTGTCCTCTCCAGCTACCCTGAGCTTGTGCTGTATCTCAAACATCTGGATGACCCATTGTTTCTGGAGGCACCACATCCTTCACGAGCTGCTAACCTATGAATGGACAACCCTAGTCAGCCTGTGCTCAGTCTTGATATACCCAGACTCATGTGTGTTCCCTTTAATTAACTATAAGCCCCCGCTACAGGCGCAATGCGGCCATGTTTCCTGGGGAATCTCAAGGAAGTTATCCCAGCGCTGCACCAGCCTGACCAGGACCGGAGGCCGAGTCCACAGCTCTCACACAGCGCGTCCTCTGCTAACGGGCCGGCAGGCCGGACAGGAAACATTAGAGGACATACTGGCAGCAACACCTCTCTGAGAAATGAAAGCCCCAGCAGCCTTTGCAAAGTACTAAAGGTGAAGTCAGTCTCCATCAGTTGGTGCTAGAGCCTCAGGCTCTTACAGATATGATTATACCACAGGGAAAAGCCACATTAAAAAAAAATCCACGATAAGAAAAAAACTCCTTAGAGGCACTTATCCTAATGAAGCTACATTAAATTACAACAAATAAATGTCCTTTTGAAAGAACTTCCGTAGATAAAAAGCTTCAGCTGGCTGAAGGGGACCAGAAATGTCAGAACTGAAAGGGAAAGTAACAAGGATCTAATTCAGTGGCCTCACTTGACAGATGGAGATGCCCCAAGGGGATGCAGGGACAAGCCCGGTCCGGCCATTAGTGAGCGAAGCCCTGGTGGGAAGTTAGCTGCCCCGGGTTCAGTAGGTGCCGCCATTGCTCTCTCTCTCATGCAACAGTGAGTCAAACCAAGGAGGGAGTAATTAAAGAGAGTAAAGGAAAAGGAAGGACAAAAACCAAGGGAAAGGCAAACAAACTCATCCGAACAAATCAGAAAGTATTATAGTCGTAACGGAATAACATAGGTGTTCCCTCTGAAACCAGCCTGGGCGCAAGTATTCAGTGAATAGCATCTAATCAATTGCTAACTACAGGTATAGAGTGAGGCTCATCATTTACAGACAACAAAGTCTCTCCTGAAAGGACAACAGTCAATTCACAAGAATATTCCATAAGTTTATTTTCTCATTGTTTCTTTCGCAAAACAACCATGTTCTTTTGTGCATGAAGACAAACACTGACGAACTCTTAAGGGGGGAGGGGGAAGATTTTTAATCCTAATCCCCATACATTTCTGGACTCCGTAATGGTTTAGGGAGACTCCACCGGTGGAAAGTTGATGATGTCTTTGCCAGGATCTCCAGTCGTCGGCACACAGGCCCCTCTGCGCTGGTGGAGGGGGCTCTTTTTGGGAGTGAGTGGCCGAGACATCCTCCCAGGACGCTGACTCTTGGTGGCCTTCCAGAGAAGCGCAGGCAGGTCTGCAGTGAAGACACTTGCCCCAGTTTAGCTGCATTAGAACAGGAACAACCCCCAAGCCTATTCCAGCTGCTCGTTGCCACTGGAATCATGGGTCAAGTTGAGCTAATTGATGAGCTGCGTCAGCCAGGCCTAGAGATAAACTAGAAAACGGTCCATAGAAATAATATATCCCTTTTTGTCAATTAAAAATTAGAACAGTCAATTTCAATCGCCAAGTCCATTTGGTGCACACTGGTCTCATTGCCTTCGAAAGCAACCTTCCTTCTCTTCTCTTCTGATTAACTTCCCAGGGAAGCTTTGGTCTGAGTAGAACGTCGGAGAATCAGCTCCTTTCCAAAGACTAAACAGAGCGCACGCTAAGCCCTCATGCCCAATTGCCACGTTTTTGCCCATCTGAGGGTCAAGGCTGCATGTGTGGAGATGACAAGGAGAAGCTGCCATCGGGCCCTGTCCTGTCTCGTTAGCACAGAGACTCAGGGCAGTCGGGTCTTATGTGCACAGAGCAGGAAGTAGCCATCAGTATTGTGCCAGGTGCTCTGGAAAGAGCCTTCTTGCTCCCATATCTTGCTCCTAAATTCCTGAGCTCTGTGCCCCTTACACCTTCTTTTTCATTAAAGAATCGAAGCTTAATGAAGGACCTTAGCACTGAAAGAGACAGGACTCCCAGGGAAAGAGAAGCAAAGCAGATACATTTTACTGGACGAGGAGAAGGGGAGCCAGAGGCTGAAGCTTAGCAACCGCAGGAGAGGAGCTCACAGAATGGTGGGAGGGGACAGGGTTCACAGGGCTACCCGGGGCAGATGGAAGAGTCTGGCTGTCAGGAGTCCTCTTCAGTGCTGTGCAGAATGGAAGTGATGACATCCGAGATCCACTGGGGTCCTGGGAAGACCACCCACAGGTGAAGACGTACATAGGAAAAATGTGTCTCACTGTCTTGCCATCCACAGTAGGAAGACAAAAGATGCTACTAAGTGCCCTAAAAACTCTAGGCCAGGTTCCAGCAGCCACATCTCAGATCCAGGACTGTCTCACCCGCTTCTTCCTTCCAGGTCATGTGTCAGGCCAGCCCACTGGTCCCAGCTCCTCAGTCTGACAGTAAATTTTTCAAGGACTCTGTTGCCCTTCGCTGCCCCCATGCCTCGGGTGGAATCGCCCTGCCCAGTTGTTAACTTTGGGCAGCAGAGGTTGAGGTTCTGGTGCTTTTACGCCCAGAAGGCACTTGAGCTCCTTATACATGCAGGCCCCCTCCCTCCTAGAACTCTGAGCAGAGAAGCAAAGTTTGCCGAATCCGCAAAACAATAGTTCTCAGGAAATTGGGAGCATCCTTTCCTTAGTGGTTCTGTGATCCTTGGATCAACCACCAAATGAAAATAATAAACAGTCCCTACCTCCCATGATTTTCATAAATTTAAATGAGATAACACATGTAAAGTTCTGAGTATGTGCCCAATAAATAAATGTCACTATCATTATGGTTACCTACATTTGTGTAAATAAGGTCCTTCGAAGACCTTCTGGGAATTGAAGGTCTGCTTCAAACTGGCTTTCTGTCTCAGTCTATTCCTTTTGCAGTTGGAATCTTCTCTCAGCAAGCCTGTCCTCCTCAACACATGCACCAATTAATGATCCCAGCACCGTGGCTACGTAAAGAGTTAACGCAGACTTTCCAATAGATTGCTGTCTGGAGGTTCTGCGTAGTGATGCACTTGCCTCTTCATTCATCTCTGTGCCCCCTCCACACTCACAGGCACACCAGGTACTTAAAAAAGAAAACAAAGGAAAAGCTTGCAGAAGACAGAAAAAATACCTCATGTAATCCCTGTTCTATTCTCATGATGTGCTCAACACAGAGGAGTGCACTGGAGCAAATGTTCGAGTCCACTTGCGTTGAATAATGCATGTGCGATGTTTCTGCATTGCCCAGCACACGGGGTCTCTCTGCAATAGTAAACGCTACTCCCGCTTTCGTACTTCAGGTCCTGACATAGCAACCACTTTGTAAGAGTCCTGGCTCACCTCTGCATTCATTTATCTCCTTCCAAAATAGGTCCTTCGCAATTGTCACTTCAATCTGATTAGGATGGGGAAATGAAAGAAAACCAGGACTTAAATAGGCTAGTGAGCTTAAATGCGATTCTATCGAACACACAAAATCATTAGCAAAGGTGAATGTGACTGATGTAATATTGCATTAAGAGCTGTTAAGAGTTCGTTTTTGCAGCGTTCACTTACGGGAAGGCCGTTCAAATGTCTCTTCCTCCCACCTCTCCTCCTCACCACCCACTTCAGTCCTTGGTTCGTTTTCCCTCTAAGATGTAGATACAAGACAGTCATCATTCATTCTAACTAGCTTCTCTTTGGCCCCTATGACGTGCCTGGAACCGTGCCAACCATTGGAGACCCAGAAATGAAACCGTCGTGGTCCTGCATGTGCTGCTGTGCATGGGAAGGACTCTCACGTGGACAAAGAGAAAGCGTTTGGGAGCCCCAGAGAAGGAAGAGTGCCGTTAACCTGGGGACTGTGGGGAGGTGTCACAGAGAACACATTTCAGAAGAGCTTTTAGGGATGAGGAGTTCACCAGGGAGAGAAGGGGCCCTGTATGTGGAGGAAAGAGTAGAGATTTGAAGGAGAGAAAGTGCTTAGTGTTCTCATAAATGGCAATCCCAACAGTAAGTCTAAAAGGAAAATTATTTGTGTTTTGTATAGGAAGGTTATTGCCCACAAGTAACCAAAAGCCATACCACCGGTAAATAGCTCAAACCATGAAGGCCATTACTGTTTATTTAATAAACATTCTGGGGGTCTGTAGTTTCTAGACGGTTGCAGGGTCCATTCTGTGGCTTAACTATGTCCTTAGATGCTCAGACTCCGATCATCCTGTTCTACCATACTGAGAGCATAGGCTCTCTGCCCTCGTGATGGTGCCATCTTGCAAGGTGCCACCTTACTTTTAATTTGCATTTCCCTCTTGTCACCTCATGATTGCAAGATGGCTGCCACAGCTGCAGACATCATATCTTCATGCTAGTGTCCCAAGAAGGAGGGAAGAGATGTGGCCCATGGGAGTCTTGTATCAGAAAATGAAAACATTCCAGAATCATGCCCTCCTTCCTCCTAGGTCTGAAAAATAGGTTATTGTCCACTTGTTATACATAAAGGAGGAGGGAAAAGTGAGTATCTGGCAACGGGAAATGGAAATACCTTGACTGGATTGGCTCCATCCTGATTTGTCCCTGAGGAGGAATACATGGTTGGGTCAGTAACCAACAGTGCTGCAACTGCCGAATCTGTTATGCGATGTTTCAGACACACAAAACAGCATCAAGGGTAATGCAGCAAATACCCCAGTACTCATCACCCAGCTTAGAAAATGATTCATTGCCAGTGTCGTTAAATCCCCTGTACAGGACCCTCCTAGATTCCTCCCCTCTTCTTTCCTCCTGGAAAGAACCTCTGCCCTGATTGGGGAAGTTCATCATTGCCTTGCATTTCTTTTTTCCTCTCTCTCTCTAACTTGCTAGCTCTCTTTCCATCTATCTATCTACATACACAGAGAGAGAGAGAGAGAGAGAGAATCTATTCAGCTTACAGAATTTTTGCATTTATTGAACTTTCATGTGGATATCATGCTACAAATATCCATTTGCAAATTGCTTCCTTTGATCAATATTATGTTTGTGGAATTAATCCATATCGATTTATGTAGCTCTAGTTCATTCCTTTTCACTGCCATATGGCATTCCATTTTAGATGTAGCATAATTTATTTCTCCTCTGGATGGACATTAGGAAGTTTCCAATATTTTACTGTTATAAACACTTCTTTGATTATTTTCACATCTCCTGACATGCATGTGCATATGTATGTACATCTGTATATAACTATATCTGTATATATGTGTATGTATATGTACACATCTGCATACATATATCCATACATATGTGTATTTATGAATCTCAGGTATATATCCAGAAGTATAACTCTGAGTAACACTGTATGCGTATCTTCAACTTTACTGAATGTTGCCAAATTTTTCTCCAAAGTGGTTGTGCCACTTTTCATTTCTGACAGCTGTGGATAAGAGGTCCCATTACTCCACATCCTCACCAAAACTTGGTACTATCATCCATTTTAGTTTTTGTCAGTCCGATGGTGTGAAACAGCATCTAATTTTAGTTTCCATTTGCATTTCTCTCATTACTTCTGAGGTTAAACATGTTTTCCTGTGTTCATTAGCAATTGATGTTTCCACTTCTTCAGTAAATTATCTCTTAACCATTTTGCCCATTTTGACTAACCTGTTTGTCTTTTTCTTTTCGAGTTTGAGAAGTTCTTTATATATTCTGCATATTAATTCTTTATTTCTTGTTAACTATGAGTGATCTTTTTGTTTTCTTAAAGGTATCTTTTAATGGACAAACTATTCTTTGTTTGAAAGTAAATCAATTTTTTCAATTTTTGCTATAGTTTGTGAGTTTGGAATATTCTGAAATTTTAATTTTTGACACGAAGTTCATACAGAAGTTCTATTTTCTTGTAAACATATTTACACTTTCATGTTTAAGTCTTTCCATAATTAGGTCTTTAACTCACGTGACTTTAGAAGGATGTCATTTTATTTTCTCCATACTAATAACCAATGGCCAAGAGATAAAAAACATTTATTGAAGAATGCAGTTTTCCCAGTGATCTGCAACGCCAGCCACACGTGCATGGAGTTGTGTCTGGGCTCGCTTTCCTTCGCCAGCGATCTGCTCACCTCGGCCAACACCCTTCGCTTTTGCTCCAGCCTCACTGTCGGCCTTGATATCTGGTAGGAACATTCCCGCCGCCTTGTTCTTTCCTTCCAGAGTTGTCCGTCAGGTTTGGCGTTCCGCATAGCATAAAACGTGGCCATTTCCATCCGGCTCCTCTCAGCATTCTGTGCGACACTGGTTGTTTGCTTTACTGTTTAACCCACTAATAGCATCTCTCCCCTTTTTACTTACACATTCTGCAAAGAAAGGGACATGTTGTACTTCTTCAAGCTGAAAGAGTCACTTTCCATTTGAAGTCCCATCTGAAAACCCCATTAGCAGAATTGCACTCAGCAGTATAAGTCCAGTGTAGCAGTTAAATGTGGCCTGACCGCATTAGTGACAATTCGGCAGGGGAGTGAGAGAGCAGTGGTCTGTTATGCGCAGCGTGCTCCCTACAAAAGCCACGGAAAGCCACCGTGTACAGGGACTTCAGGAAACCCAGTGTCAGGTGAAAGCAAGAAGGGAGGGGGTTGGAAGGGAAGAATTGTAACTTGGCTCCATGTTTTCCCTCCTTCATCATGGGCCAGCCCAAGCCCCGTCCGACCCCCAGCTCACTCTCGCCCCCTTTCTTCTTTCACCTGATAGGGCAAGAAGGAGTTTTCGAATCCACCTCCCTCAGGCCTCCCCTGGCTGTCCAAAGTCTCGGGGTCTAATTTAATGTTCAGATTTTCTCATCCCAGGTTCCTACCATTAATTCTCCTAAGGAATTCCTGCTTCTCTTTATGTATTTCTAACTGATATATATATTCATATTATAAGCAACTTCAAAAATGGTTTAGGGGAAGATGTAATCTGAATATATGTCCCATTTCACAGATAAGGATCTGAGCATCGTGGAGATGAAGCAACTTGTTCCAGACTTTGTGGTGTGTCTGAGGCTAGAATGTCAGACACCTAATGCCTGGGCCAAGGTCCGTCCGTCTTTTCACACCTCCCTCTTCTCTCACTGGCCTTCTGGCTCAGGGAACTAAAATTCTAGTGGCAAATTTGGCTGACAAGGACTTGTCATGCCCTTCTTTGCTAAGGGCTTTCCAGGAACCAGAGTGAAGCAGAACTTGCCTTCAAAGAACCAGGCACTTGCTACCCTGTCTGTGTAGTTGTGTAGGTGTGCGTGCGCGTGCTGGGTATACCCGCTTAAATAATTAAGTGTGCACCTGAAACTCTGCAGGAATGGTGACCGTCTCATGCCAATTCCCTTTTGATTTCTAACCCCTTAGCACTCCACCTAAGACAAGGAGTTTTAAAAGCTCCTCAGGAAAGGAGGAAAAGTCTTGACACCAACTTAAAAGCTCTACTCACCCGGCAGGAACCATCGTTTCGCAATCAGTGTGGAAACCTTGACTGAGAAGTGGGGCCAGACGCCTAACCAGAGTTCAGAAGAAAGAATTGCAACCCCTTGTGAGGACGCTAGCACAGGCGAGGAGGGTCGCAGGGTGGGCTCACTCGAGGAGCTCAACAGCCACGAGAAGACCCTCCCGAGGGCAAGGAGGTCGAGCCCGGTTGAAATACATTCATTCCCACAATGTGGTCCCTTGTGTACAAATGGTCATCAGGTCCCACAGCTCAGGGTTCCAGACACTAGACATAGGTGCATTTAGTGTCTGGTCTAGGTAGACATGGGGTGAGGCCCAAGAATTTGCATTTCTAACCTGTTTCCAAAAAAACTGATGCTGCTGGAACATGAGTCACTCTGTGAGAGCCACAGCTCCAATCAATCCAATGAAACATGGTAAGCATCTCAAATGCCGTTATACGTACCAGGCACTGCAGGGCAGAGAAATAAATAAAACACAGTATATCCCTCCAGGAGCCTTAAGAGTCAAACACCTCCCATGCCTGCTTGCAAAGATGCTTCTTATGCTTTTGGGATAAGGTTGTGTTTCCAAAACCCAGCTACTCAAAAAAAAAACATCCATGAAGCTTGAAAATATACACACAACCAGGATTCTCCCAGAAAATGTAGAATTAGCACATCTGCGATGGTATTCAGGAATCTGTTTCTTCAACAATCTCCCCAGATAATTCTTATGCTCATGAGAGTTTACGACAGACTTGAATTAAGGCATGGTTTTCCAAAAATCCCAGAAATTCTACTACAAGGGATGTCTCAGAGTAACCCATTAAGATTCCCACCTTCATTATCTATCATTTAGCACAAATAATTTCTAAAATAAGCCAGCTTCTTCCTATAAAACATGCTAAACAGATTGCTCTGGAATAACAAGGGGGAAGACAAAAAAGAACCGAGGACAGGTAAATTTTAGTAGACCTGGGCAGAGGGCACGAGGCAGTGAGCGAGAGGTGGCCACGGGTGATACGGCACACTGCACAATGGCCACAGTATGTTGTAGCTCCTCCCCAAAAGAGGCGGAGTCTGTTTACCCACCCCTTGAATCTGAGCTTTCCTTGTGCCCTGCTTTGATCAATAGAATGTGACAGAAGGGACATTGGGCAAGTTCCAACCCTAGGCCTCAACAGGTCTGATGGCTTCCCTTTTTGCTGCCCTTAAAACCCTGCAGTCCCCTGGGAACCCTCCTCGGCTGGACCACATGGGGAAGCCCCAGTGCAAAGCCACCCTAATCCTTCAGAAACCAGCAAGCCCAGCCTCCGACCACAAAGGCTTGAGCAACATGGACAAGGTCAGCTGGAGCCCAGTCCAAATTACCTGCAGGCTCATGAGATAGATAGATGGCTGCTGTTTGAAGCCACCGAGTTCTGGGTGGTTGTTACACAGCAAAAGTTAACTGATACGGGAAGGAGGCCAGGGAATGTCACGGCAACCCTGAAAACCAATTCCATTATTGGGGCATTATGTCTTAGGCCAGATCCAGTTATGGTGCCCCTGCTGTATGATGAGGTCACCCTCTGGCTTCCCCATCCCCACATCCCCACAAACTTCAAAGCTTTCCTCTGAGTAGTAAACAGGAAAATGCAGATCCTCCCAACATCCCAGCTTTGCTGATTGTCCTATTGCCCTGAACTTGCCATGAGAATCATTGCAGAGGGAAAACAGCAGCCATTTCACCACTTGTTTCATTTCCACCTAAGAAGGCAAAGCAGGTCTATCCCCTATATGCAAACTGCTAAGGAGTATCCTGCAACGTCTAGTGCATAATTGAACCCCAAAAGAGTCTCTGTGCAGTGGGGCATTCACACTGCGCTAACTCTTAGCAAATAGGTTAGCTGCCCAAGTAGGTGGCCAGTTGGTACGATACAGTGAGCAATGGACCAGCAATCTGCCAACCTGGGCTCCAGTCTTGCCTGTCCTCTTTGGGATCTCAGGATATGCACTTATGCTCCCTGGATCCCAGGTCTTCAATAGATGGATTTGATAACCAACAAATTTCTAGGCATCTATAGAACAGGGCCTGAAGCTCAGGTAAGAGATCTGGGCCGCAGTTCTGGACAGAGCTGGCTTTGTGAATGTGCAACCTATCAGTTGCACAGGGCCCCAGGCTCAGAAGAGTCCCATGCTTGCTTTAATGCTCAGTTGTTGCCATCATATAGCCTTAATTTTATCTTTGAATTTGGCTTTCATAAGTGAAGTCCAGTGGGACGATAGAGCATGCACGTGAGCAAAGGAGATGCCATTACATTTGCATATAGTGTTCATGGTTCCCCATAAGCACAGAATTCTAGTGGACCCAAAGTGTGTGAGGCTTGAACTAAACTCAGGCTTATGACTAAGCAGGACACTGGCAGCCCTGAGAGGTCAGGCTTTCTGTTCAAAACTTGCTTCAAATGCAGAAAGAAGGCAATGGAATCCACGGAATATGAACAACCAGGGAACCTGTTATGGGTTGAATTATATCCCCCTCCCAAAAATTCTTACACTGAAGTCCCAACTCTGAGTACCTCCAAATAAAACTTTATTTGGATAAATTCAGTTAGGATGAGCTCATACTAGATTAGGGTGGCCCCTAATCCAATATGACTAGTGTCCCTATAAAAAGGGGAAATTTAGGCACAGTCACGCAGACGGGGAGAACACCTTGTGAAGATTGGAGTTCTGTTGCCAAAAGCCAAGGAACTACCAGAAGCTAGGAGAGGGGCCTGGAAGCTTCTTCCCTAGCACCTTCAAAAGGAACAAAATCCTGCCAACACTTTGATCTCAGACTTCTAGCCTCCAGAATTGTTAGACAACAAATTTCTGTTGTTTAAGCCACCAGTTTGTGACACTTCATTATGGCAGCCCTAGAAAACACATACAGAACCAAAAAACAAACACAGAACCAGGTCATATCCCTTCTTCCCCATGTTACTTCCCAGTGTTAGTCAACCACTGGGGCTGAAAATGATGACCCAGAAGGAAACGGAAAGACAGGCAACCCATAAATCCTTTCCTTTCCGTCCTTCCTTGCTCATCAGTAAGCCAAAAGCACAGACTGTTGGTAACATGTGCACATACCAAAAAGTGAAATAAAAGCAGTTGATTTACGTTTATGCAACATTTCTACTATTCCGTTAAGAACAAAATATATATAGTTATATAATTTCGGTAATTCTACATACAAGTTAAATGTTCTTACATTTATTTGCATTTAAAAGTGGCATTGCGCGATATAAAGATGAACAGTAAAATTCATGTTAATAATGAAAATTTTAAGTTTTCTTTCCTTAGAACAACATTAAAGAGCAAATATAAAATACCATGATAAGTTGGAAAAGAGACTCTGGGAGACAGGAAAAAGCTTTATATTTTACTATCTTTAACAGCACTTTTTTCCCCTTCTTTTGAAAAAGGGGACCTGCATTTTGATTTTGCACTGGGTCCTGCAAATCATGTAGCCAAGAGCTGTAGGAAATGATATTTCTACTCTGAGCTCTGAACTTGTGCTTTTCCCCAACGCCTTAGTCTGGATCTTCCTGATATTATTTCTTGTAACTATATCCATAAAGAAAACACCATTTTTACATAATCATATTGCTCAGGTGTGCAAAAATGTCACCTTTTTCATTTCTCCACAACTGATACTTAGTTCTCAAGGTTCCATTTGCCACTGATGATGGAGGGAAAAAATGTTGATAATTCAAGGAAACTCGGTGACTTTGGGATTTGAACTCAGTCAAATCAGGATACTCTCCTGCACTCTCCCTTCCCTCCCCAGGGAGAGATTAAAATCTGAGAAAAAAATTCCTGGCCTCCCGAATTTGTCCATGCTGATATATGTTGACATATAATATTTAATTAGTCCTTGATCATCAGTCCCCTCCCACCGCAAATGTGGCTGAAATGTCTGTGCCGTGGGCTATGCTTCTATCCACAGGGTGCTCCTGTGTCCTTCTCATGCTCACTGAGAGGTCCTTCCAGGTCTAGCAGCCTCCCTCAGCCTCTTCTCACTTCTCTTGGGCCTGGTGAAGACTCAGGGCTTTGACTAAAGTCTTCCTGTCCTGGACCATGGGTTGGTAAACTGTTGTCCATGGGCCAAATCTGGCCCACTGCCTAGTTTTATAACGTTGTACTGGAACAAAGTCAAGCCCATTCATTTCCATGTTGTCCACAGCTGCTTGCACTCTACAGTGGCAGAGCTAGGTGGTTGCTACAGAGACCATATGGCCCCCCCATCCTAAAATACTTATCTGGCTCTTTACAGACAAAGTTTGCCAGCCCCTGACTTAGATACACTGGCTCTTCTACCTACTGTTCCTTCAATGCAGTTGCTCTTCTTTTCTTCTTTAGGAAGTCTTCTGCCTCCTTGGGAAGCAAGACTTAAGTTCTCTCTACTTTGAAGAATCTCTCAAACTTGCCAGGGGTTTCCATCAATCCCAAGGACATTTGTCCTTGTCCCAAGATGAAGAACCATCATTGCCTTAACCCTAGTGACATTGTCTTTGCCTGTCCTCCACCACCAACAAGCCATCAGCTCTTTCTTGCCACTTGGACAGACTGATTTTACATCATTGTGCATTGGCCGCTTGTGTTATCTGTTTATGTATAATGAATTACCCCAAAAAAGTAGCAGCTCAGAAAAACAAACACTTAACGTCTCACGGTTTCTCTGGGTCAGGAATCTTGCATGACTTGGCTGGGTGGCCCTGGCTCGATGTCTCTCATGAGGTTGCTGTCAATCTCTTGTTGGCCCGACTTTGGTCATCTCAGGGATCAACTGCGGAAGGATTCACTTCCAAGCCTGTTGGCAGGTCTCATAAGATCTGCTTCCAAGCTCACTCACATACACCTCTCGACAGGGCTGCCTCGTGGCATGGCAGTTTGCTTCCCTCAGAGTGAGCAAACCAAGAGAGTGAGAGACAGCTCACAAGATGCAAGATTAAAAGACAGTCTTTTTGTACCCTATTCCTGAAGTAGCATCTTATCACTTCTGCCATATTCTATTTGTTAGAAGAAAGTCAGTAAATCCACCCCACACTCAAGGGAAGGGGCACTGACCCCAACTTCTCCAGGGAGGAGTATCGAATAACATGCGGACATGGCATCAAAACCACCACATCACATCACTGGAAGACTTAAGGTACGCTCTGGCCTCAAAGCACCCATTGTCTCAAAACAACAAAAATAGCAAAGCTCTCGCAGTAGAAAGCCTGAGTTTTCAAGACAATTGTGTCTACCACTATCTTTAAAAATCCATTCAGAAACTGTTTGAAAAGCACTGGTGCCATCTTAATGCTCCTTTCATCTCATTCCTCCCATGGAAGCAATGGGAAGGGGGAAGAAAAGAACCCAGCAAGAAAAACCTTAGTTATTATCTTCTAATTTTATCCTACTGTATTTATTTGACAAAGCATGTCAGATGGCTAAAATCTATCTGTTCAGACAAAGAAATCAAGCAGACAAGATAAAATAAATGAATACAGGTAGCCAGAGCTACCTGTATAAATCCTCCATGGTTCTAAGCACATGTCTATTTGAGTAAACATTTAGATCCATGTAAAAATGTTAGCAAACAAGTCTTTCAGAAACAGATCACTGCAAAGCACTAACTGAAGAAAACCAAAGCCACGACTCAAATGGAATCCATTCTGTACACATCTATATTTTCTTCTCTCTGGCTATTTCAGGGTCCTTGCTCAATCCCACAAGAGTAAAATTTTCACAGGGTCCAACTTTAAGATCTCAGCCTTGATTAAGACTAATCAAGAAGATTAAAAACATTTCTTCAATTTCCTCCTTCTGAGAATACCTAAGGATAAAAATAACAGCTGCTGTTTCCTGTGTATCTGTTATCAGTTCCTTTGTTAGGCACTTTACATATTAATACATTATCTCCTGTAACTTTCATCCTCACAACAACCCTAATGTTAGGTTCATCTGTGTGGATGTTCCCTGATCCTCCGGTTCCCAGGGTACACAAGGAGTACTGGTACCAAGTCGAGCAAATGATGGAGTGATCAGAGGCACAGAACAATTTTATATAGTTTATCACATGAAAGAAAGAATGTAAGTGAAAAAGGAAGCTACACAAAGTGAAAATACATTCCAGAGAGACTGCAATGGATCAGTTTCCAGAGTGGAGAAAGATGGGGAAGGCTGAGCACACACTGCCTTTTATAGGCCCACTAGTTTGTCCCGCCTTTCCCCTGGCAGGATTGGTTGCTGTTTCCCACCTTTGGGGGTGATTGACAGGTTGGTGTTATAGAACAGATCACATGACAGGTTACATAACAGAGTAGGTTATATAACAGTTTCCCTTTCTGCACATGCATCTTTTCTAGAATTTTCCATGAAGCTCCACCTACGTTATGCTAATTAGATGATAATGAGCTCTAAGTTACTTGGAAAGTTTTACTACGCATGTTTCCACCAAGAACTAGTTCCTAGGCACAATTTGTTTCCTAGCTAAAATTTGGTTCCTGCTCTCTGACCTTAGCCACTTCCTTGCCACCTATTTACCCCCCAACACTGCCAGAGAAATATTGTTATCTTTTTTTCAGATGAGAAAACAAGTTCAGAGAAATTACTTTATTTTCCCCAGTCCACATAGCTATAAGATAATGAAGCCAGAATTCAAATCCACATCTATCTGAGTCCTGAATCCATTCTCTTTACAGTATTACCATACAAGGAATAAATCTGGTACACACATCTTCCTAAAGCATCAGTGATCTAAAAGGATTTGGGGGAAAATATTGTTTCCGTATTAAAATAAACATGAAAACGTTATGTATAGGAAAAAATAATGTGCATTGGGGTTTTGGGGGTTTTTTTGTTTTGTTTCATTTTTTGAGACAGGGTTTTGTTCTGTCTCCCAGGCTAGAGCACAGTGGCATCATCACAGCTCACTGCAACCTCAAACTCCTGGGCTCAAGCGATCCTCCTGCCTCAGCCTCCCAAGTAGCTGGGACTACAGGCATGCGCCACCATGCCCGGCTAATTTTTCTATTCTTTGTAGAGATGCGATCTCACTCTTGCTCAGGCTGGTCTCGAACTCCTGGCCACAAGCCATCTCCCTGCCTCAGCCTCCAAAAGTGCTAGCTAGTATTATAGGTGTGAGCCACCGCACCCGACTGAGCATTGTTAAGAGCAAATAGATGTCGTGGTTTTGGCCTGTGGATTTGGAACACACATCAAGATCTCTGGACAGATGGGTTCCTATTGGTTGCAGTTGAGGTTTCCACCACAAAAAAGTTCAAGAAGCCAGCACTGCATGCCTCCTCCCAAGTAAGCAAACAACAGACTGAGAATATCAAGGCACTAGATAAAGTTTTTGATTTTTCTTTTTTAATACCGTCTTGATTCCTTGTGGGACTTTCCCGGCACGGCAACAGCAACTACTGCACAAGTGCAAATGGATGACGGTTTTGTTCCTTCGTGCTCCACCCCACCCCTGTCTTTGAGTCCCTAATACAACCCTACTGAGATCCTTGCAGGCGAATGAAACGTTTTGATTTGCTTGTGGATTTCAAAGGTAACTCCCTGGGAAATATCACAGCACTTGTGTTCAAATTCACCTGAGTACAATGTTTTTGCTTATTAGAAAACAAATCTTTGCAACAGGAGCCAGCCACACATAAGATGAGAAGGACCCCACTGTGTCTTTCTGAAGGTTACTTACCATTCCTTGAGATGTGCTAATGTGTCATATTTGAGAGGAAAGTGAAGGGAGCAAAGTGGGGCCATTTGAAAGAGTACAGCTCAATAATTTAGACTCCAAAAAAAATAAATAAATAAATAAATAAATAAATAAATAAATAAAATACAAAAAAAAAATAATTTAGACTCCATCTGCTGAAAATAATAGACAGGGCTGTTTATAGAGTGACGACATGTTACGAACGGTGCAGACGTGGCTCTCATCTCTTCCTCACGACAGCCCCTATGGGGTAAGAATTGTTACCCCATTGTACATATGAGGAAAAGCATGTGTAAAAATGATGCAAGAGATCCAGGAACTTCCATAGGTCACTGAGCTAAAAAGTAGCAAAGCTGAGCCCCCAACTGGAGTCTGGTTCTGCAAGGCCATCAGTCCCAGAGGTGTGCTAGACCCCAGAAGTTCCTGTAGTTCAACAGTCATGGCATTCTTATTTCTGATTTAATTGGACGTCTCTCCCAGCAGAGGCTTTCGCATCTCTTGGAAGGGCTGGGGGAGCAGAGGTCAGTGAAGCAACTGCTTGAGCTCCTGGGTCGTGGGGAAGCAGCATGCAGCCCGAGGTAGATGATCCCTAGAAGCTCACCCAGAAGCTGCTGCAAACCTGTGCCAGCCATCTACCCACACTTCTTTCCACAATTACCCTGCAGGATGATAGCCTCACCTTCTCGTCCACTTTCCAAAGCTCACTCGCATGCCTCTGACTGGCTGAAGATAACCTGGAACCATGAAGGGAAAAGACTTGTGGGACATGTAAGTCCCTGCTTCTTCCCTGCAATGCAGAAGAGAGTGGACAAAAAGGCAGTAATGGTACTGAGCTGACCACAGCCAATCCGGCCAAAATGGTAAATAGTATATACATCACCAATTTCTAATCCCAATTTGTAGAGATGGGACTATTCAAAGGGTTTTTTTTAAATGGATGCCACCATTGTATCATTAATCTACGGCTGCATAACAAATCACTCAAAATTTAGTACCGTAAAACAACAACCGTTTATGTGGCTTTCAATTCTCTGGGTCAGCAATTTGGCTGTGCTCAGCTGGTCCCTCTCGTGTGCCTGTGGTCAGCTTCCAGTAAATCATATACGTGGCTCCATTTCTCGGGGGTTGGATGGCTGTTGGCTGGAGCAGCAGGGAAGCTGGGCTCATTTCTCTCATCGTCCAGCAGATGACCCTGGTGCATTCCCAGGAAAACTGGCAGGGTTCTCGGGGTGTGAACAGAAGCTGCCAAACCTCTTGAGGCCCAGCACAGAATTGGCATCGTTGTCTTTTCCACTACATTCTACTGGGCAAAGCAAATCACGGGGCCAACCCAGATTCAAAGGGTAGAGAAACAGACCCCACGACTGAGAGCAGAGCCGCAAAGTCAGAGTGTGTGTTCACAGGGCAGAATGCTTGCAACTGTTGCAAACATCTACAAAGCTACGAAATCATTTGGGGGAAGAGTAAGGTAAATAAAATTCAACATGTTTTTTCAGCTCCCCGGCAGGACTTTTATGCACTAAAGTGGATTTTTAATCTCCAAGAGGAAAGCACGGTGTGTGGCGCTGCCCACAACTCAGGCGGCCGTACAGCCCTTTTGGTTTTGTGCGTCCTGTGGGCCTGGCGCTATGAGAATCGTCTCTGTGGAACACCACCCCGCCTCATTGTGAATTCCAGGCCTGCATCAGGGAAGATACCTGCTTTCATAATTTAGGGGATGAACTGCCATCAATGGCATAGGCATTTTTGGTGGGGAAAAACTCCTGTTTTACATCAGGGTCGAGAGGGGAAATAAAGCACCATGTAGGCCCTCGACCTGGGAAGACCACGGTATGTGTCCCAGCAGCCCCCCGAAGTCATTATTGCTGCAGGGCCAGCTGAGTTGCTCGATAATAACAATTCTTTGCACTTACGGAAGGCATGTCTTCCGAGGATGCCAAGTAATTTGCAATCACTTATTAATTAATCCTCAGCCCCCACATGAGATGAGGCTGGGTTATTATGCATCTTTGACAGATGTGTGAAGTAGCAAAGGGAAACAAAACCACATTCAGTTTCTGTCCAAGGTCACCGTGTTCTCAAGCTCACGGCACGCATTCCCAGCTCCGAGAACCTCCACAGCCATTTCGGGGGCCTCTCCCAGTGGAATTCCTTAGAGCTGGGTTTTGGCCATTTCTGAAAAGTCTGAGTTTTCTGGAACAAACATGAGGATTTTTCTTTTGCATTTCATGGGGGGTAGGTGGTCATTTTAACTGTTCTGCTTTGGGTTTTGGCATTGATGTGCACAATTTTTTTTTTTATTTCAGCATATTATGGGGGTACAGATGTTTAGGTTACGTATGTTGCCCTTGCCCCCCCTCCACCCCCAAGGCCGAGCTTCAAGCGTGTCCATTCCCCTGATGGTGCGCATTGCACTCTTTGTGTATGCAAATACCCGTCCCCTCCTCCCCCCCCCCCTTCCCCCCTGCCCAACATCCAATAGATGTCATTCTTACATATGCACTTATGTGTTGATCAGTTAATACCAACTTGATGGCGAGTACATGTGGTGCTTGTCTTTCCATTCTTGGGATACCTCACAATTTTCAAATCTAGGGTTCAGGTGTCCGAGAAGAGCTGGTTCTAGTAGCATTTACTTTGCACTTTGCTCACAGAGACGTCACGTACTCGGGGAGAACGTGCGCTCCCCGAGCTGAAAGACGATGCCATGGTGGCCCGCAGAGTGCAGAAGAGGGACTGAGAAAGGAGGAGGGAAGCATGTGTTGTCTCTGCCGGGACCGTGTATTTTCACAGCAACACCCAATTAGGAAGTGAATGCAGATTGGCTTTTCTGAACAGGATGCGCCGACACCAACGCTCAGCTAAACTGGGGTCCGCTGCCCTCAGCAGCCGAGCAAGCTCCCAGGGAAGCTACTGGCTACAGAGGAGTCGTGGAGATCACTTTCAGGCCTCATTCCCAATTCACTTTCTAAAGGATTTCTTCCCTAAGTGCATGTTTTTCCACACACACAAACCGAGCCAATGAAAGTGGGTTTGTTTTTGTAAAGGAAAGCGAGAACCTATCACATCAAAAGAAGCCCCACGGGTGCATTGAAAACTCAGAAGCTGCGAGGTAAATATCCCTCACAGCCACGGCCAGCCTTCTGGGCTACACAAACCCAGCTGCAGCCACCCCTGGCAAACGAGGATAGACACTTTGGAAGAAATAAACCCTAGGAGCCATTAGGGAGTGCCTGAGTGTGGTGACTTCCAGGGTCAACTTCATGGAAGAAAGCTTTGTAACGTTTAGAACTTGGAGAAATACTCTTTTGACGTGATGCAAAGTTGTGCTGATGATGGGGCTCCTTCTGTCCTCCATCCATTCCCTCTTTCGTCAAATGCGTGTGGAGCACTTGCTCTGCGGAAGACCCTGTTCGGGGGCTCTGGAGGGACGGAGCCGCAGCCCGCAGCCTGCAGTAAAACATTCCTGGATTCATTTTCTTGCACCCTCTTCTCCTCCCACTGTCTCGCTCCAGGCCCGTGTGCCACTTAGGCTCTGCCTGGGCGCCGTGCGAGTCCCACTTCTGGCAGGGCAGGGGGTAAGTCAGAGCTCTGTCCGAGGAAACAGTGTGCTCAGGCTGCCTAAGACCCAGATGCCCCACGCCTCACAGGAAGGAGGCGGCGACGGTGAAGTGGCCGTCAGAGGGGCCATCCTTGGAGGGCCAGCAGCGGGGTTACCCACCGTGTCCAGACCACGTTGTAGGAGCCCCTCCCAGGGGCTCCCCCAAGGCCAGGGGGACAAGTGTGTCCTTGTGCCTGGGGATTAGCCTGCAACTCGCAGCTACTGACTCACATCCTGAGGCCCGCACGGGGCCGCCCCGGCATCCTTTCACGCTGTCTCCACCGTGAGCCACACACTGCTCCTTTCCCTAGGTCCTGAGATGAACTTGGTGTATCTGCACATGACCGGGGAAAGTAGGTCCTTACATGTGTTTCAACGCATGGCTTGTTACTGACTGAAATTCATCGTCTTCAACACATCCTTGTCCCTCCCATCTGCCCTCATCTGCTAAATCCTCTCGACGACGTCTCAGAGCCACATTTAACTGGTTTGAATTTCATCTCTGCCACGGAGTGGCCCTGGGTAGAAGACTGAACCTTCCGAGTTTCACTACTTGCATCTGATGTCATTGTGGAAAAGAAATGAAATAACCTATGTAGAGCCCTTGACACGGAGTCTGCCGTCAGTAAATGAGAATTGTTTTTATCCCCCTTCCGATGTCTTCCTCTCTGTTCCCACAGTAGGGCATTCATTCAACCGTTTTCAACTCAGCTTTAGCTGCTTTGTATAAAAGTTAGCACCAACTAGCTCTTTAAATTGATGATGAATAATTTAAAAGGGGAGAAGAATCTATATTGACTATAAGGTAACAAAGACAGAAATAAGAGGCCCAGCCTGGGGGAGGAGACGGTAATCATAATGGATTTGCATTTGCACGTTCTCCAGGGGGTGAGAACCAGGCATTTGTTTATGATCAAATCCTGTAATTTCAAATATTTGCAAAGCATCCATCAAATCATATGCAACCACATTTTAGAAGATAATCTTCCAGAAATTCGCTGCACAAGAAATTCCCTCTATATTTAAAGAGACAAATTGAAATGATGGATGATAAAACAAGTTGCTACCAGAAGGGGATAAAAATGTGATTCAAGAGAACCCACGAGAGAGTAAATGTGTGGCACTGGCAAAGGACTTGCTCGCCTTGGGCAGACCCTCGAGTGGCTGCCAATGTCGGTTTATATGTAAATTTGTAAACTATGTGCCACACAGAGTGCACAGTTTGGCAGTCGTCTGAGAAATAGCAGCAAATGCATAATGAGTTAACACATACACTGTTTGGAGACAAATACATTTTTTCTGCCCTATTTGGAAATGAAGGATGAAAAAGAAGATCCTACAAGAAGCAGAGAGAAATTCTAGCTCTTCACCAATGTTCTCTTTTAAGAATTCTTCTCCAGTTCAGTATGTTAATGCCTTGTGAAAAATCAAGTGACCCAATAGAAGACTTCAGTTATCTTCTGAGACTAATTTTTCAAAGGCCACCTGTTTTCTGAACCAAGTTGGAAAACATCTTTCCTTTACAAGTTCAAAAGACTGTTTTTAAAAATGAGAGAGTGAAAAAATTAACTAGCATCTTTTTAGACCCCACCTTTTGCATCTTTAGCAGGAGGTTACCTGGTCCGCATCACCACCAGGTCCCCAGCCACAAAAGCACCAGGTAATCACCAGCCAGCACCTAAATTATCCACCAGCCCCTTTGCAACTGGCCGGAGAAAAACCAGAAGCAAATCTTCAAATATCCTCCTGCTTAGAGCTCTACTCAGCACAACAGCAGTTCTGTAATTCCATGCTGTAGGGAAGGAAATGGACCTTCATCTGCACTTCATTTTGAGCCAGATATGCATTGCGTAATCAAAAAGAGATGATTATTAATTGCCCCCACCCCGGCAATGTCTTGTGTCTTAATTAAGCACAGTGACGTCTCTGGGGGTAGAAAACATTTTGGAAGCCTAGCCCCAGCTTAACACGTTCCCTCACCAAGCGGGAATGAGAAAAAGCAGTGAGATAGTGAGACAAGCCGGAAGGTCACCAAACCAGGGGGAAGGTGACTGCTCTCCGGTTCTAAAGAGAGAGGCAGAAAAAGCAAGAATCCGCAGCTGTCCATCCACAGAGCTGTAATTATGTATGACCAGGGAAGCAGGGACACACAGACCACAGATGCACTCACACATGCCACACACACGTCGCCAGTACGAACCAAAATAAGGGTATCCACGTCGGTAAAATGATTGGGCCTCATGCCTGCGCACACCCCACACACACCCCCCAGAAATATCATCTTTAAAGAGATGTCTGTAAATACAGAAATATGATCTTTCTCAACAAATTCAGATTTCCCTGACCTCCTGCACTGACGGCATCATATGATTAATCTGAACAAACGCGAGCTTCGTCGCCTGGGGGACGTGCGCCAGCCTCAGCTCATCGGACCTTCACGTTTTCCGTAATAATAGATGGCCGCGTGGTTGCAGCGCTACTTAGCACGCCCGGTGTCGAAATCCCCAGGGTCCCCGAGCCCCCCTTGCTGTCTATCATGGATTACAATGTAGTAAGGCAAACATAATAGATTTCATTCAAATCAACTGCACAATTGGGAGACGGCTTTAAATTTTATTCAGTAATGAGGGTGGCTTTATTGTTGTGGATACCGGAGGAATACAAATCAGCCAGATTTCTGGTCCATAAAAAGGCCAGTATTAGAGTCTGGAGGAATGTGAAGTTGAAAAGGAGAACTCTTCTCAAGATTTATGCGTAAATAAAGTGCAAGCACAAAGCGGGGACGCTGGACGCTTTAATATGGCTCTCCTTTAGAGATATTTATGCAAGCCTTTGAACCGAGCCCAACGATTCAGAGTTGATACTAGGCGGTGTTCTCAAAATCTTATCAAATATTAAAAACTCCATTTTGCAGAGAAACAACACTTTACATGCCAAAAAGGCAGAGTAATATTTAAGCAAACTTCCCTTTGTTTTCCACCAAGAGAAACTTGAGCATTTTTTTTTTTATCTTTCACATACCGAAGGAGCATCTTTTCCTCTGCTGCAGAATCTGTACGAAGCCGGCAGCCTGGACATTTGTGTTCCATTCGTGCCGGGCTTTCCCCAACAGGACCCCAGTCTTAGAGCAGTGGCCGAGCACAGTCCCAGGCCTGGGCGGGACGTGGAGAATGCAGCTGGTCTGCAGGGCCTCCAGCGAGAACGAGGCAGGTGACAGCAGTGCAAGTCACTGTGGCCTAAGCTTCCTAAAGACGGCAGGAACACAGATGAGCCCTGAGGCAAGGGGAGTAGGTACGTCGGTACTTAGCTGTTTCCTATTTCCACGTCTTTGCGGACACTATCCCCTCTACCTGGATGGTTCTTCATTTCATCTTCTCAGAAAACACCTGTTTAAGTCTCAACTCAGGATATCTTCCCACCGACCCTCTCTCAGCCCACTTCTCGCTTTCCCGTTTCTCAACTCATTCACCTTTTGCAAATTCTGACAATTACACCACGAGCATTTTGACAGGAGAGCTGAATTTAACGCGGGACTTCCAGACCTGCAGTGAGACAAAATTGTCCCAATTTTGGTGGAAATACAGGCCCGGGGTTTCCTATAACAAGATCCCACTAGCCAAAGGCTATAGCGTTGGAAATACATGCTATGTATAAAAGGTGACTTAACTTCAAATCTTTCTTGAAACTAGAAAGATTGTGAGAATTTTAAATGCTTCAGAGAATGTGGATATTTATTTGCTCTGATTCAGAATCCGTTTGCCCAGGGGTGAAGCCTCTGAAAACCTGGACAAAAAGATGATCAGGCTCACAGCTGTCTGGGAATCTTTCAAATTACCTCTCACGGTGCAGCTGGGAGCCGCAGGCACTCAGAGGGAGGGCATTCTGTCGTGGAGGCAGAGGCGGGTCCAGGAAGGCTTGGTGAAAGTCGTGCCGTCTCGGCAGGGGTCCTGAAGGACACAGATGGGCAGGAGGGTGCTGAGGAGGCAGGGAAGCGTTTGGGAAGGCCAGGAATAGCGTGAGTCAGGGCGATCTGGGTCAGGGCTGGGGTGGGAGCCGTGCGTGGCAAACTTGGGCTGCTTCTCCAATGTTGCAGAGCAGGACGCGGCTCTTGCTAACAGCGGAGATGCCTGAGAGCAAGGGTGCCTGATGACTTTTTTCTAGACACCTACTATGAGTGTTGCCAAACCTGAACTAGAAGCCAGACTCCAAGCAGGCTGTGGCAAAAGGGGTATGGCAGTCGTGAAACAACAGGAAATCCACCACTGGATCTAAGATTCAGGGCAGTCAGCTTGGGGGTGGAGAGGAGTCAGGCCCGGTAGATGCAAGGCCATCTTTCTCACAATAAAAGGGTCAGGCCATGGGGGACTTTGCACACTGGGTTAAGTTGTCTGGAGAAGCCCAAAAAGGCAGAGAGGCAGAGAGGCAGAGAGGTTTCATCTCACATGCCATTTCCTGGAGGGCTGTGTCAAGAAGGACTCACAATCCTCAGAACAGCCTGCAGACCTCGGCATGCAGCCCTGCTCACGCCTCTGATTGCCTGTCCCACCACCGCGCTCACCTTGGCTAGTGTGAGGAAAAATGTCCCAGCTCTGTCCCTCAGTGGGACCGTCTTTGTATTGACGCGATGCTGACCCCAACATTCCCATCCCAGGGCACGTTCATATAGGGGCTGGACAGCCAGTGTGTAGGCAAACAGTAAAACTCATACACTGGTTGGGAGAGGACTTCATGGGGTTTTTCCAACTCTAACATTTTAGGATGTAATCAAGGTGATAAAAACAAGAAAGCTTAAATCCCACTTAGATTGGTCCAAGACATAATTGACCAGGCTTTTACGACAGGGACTGCAGGGTCCCTGTTTCACACTCAGCTGTCAAGTGGATTAACCAGTACTAAAAAGAAGGCAATTTCAGAGCCCAAAGCACCAAAACCAAAGAATTAAATCAGTGTAATATTAGTGGGTTGTGCTTGAAGATAAAATTGAATACTTACTATTTGTCTGTTGAATACTAAAGCAAATTACACAAAATAACTCAAAGTGAAATATTTAATTAGCTGCTCTGAAATGGATTTGTTCTGAAACCATTAATCTAATTACCACACACAACTTCCCTTTTGCAGTACTTGCCTTGTTTTTGGATGAGGCTGACGCACAGCTCACATTTGTCTACTTATGTGTATGGATGTCGCTAAGAGCCTCCCCCTTGTAATACAAACCATGTTTCTGCTCCCTTGCTTCCCATGTTTGCGGGTAACAATCATTATCCGCAAAACAAAATAAAGAAATTGCGCCAAATGAGAAACATTTGATGTTTCAAACTGTATAGAGACGGGGCTATTTTTCCAGCGTGCACTGCAGATGTGGCAGCTGAATGCACACACACATGCAAGATCTAAATGAACAGCCCGCATAATCGTGACAATTATACGTTGCAATATGTTCTGTTTCTGCTCATCAACTCAGGAAGCTCCAAGGAAGGGGGGAAATTCGTCATTTTGTTCTTTTAAAAATTTCAGCTTTATGGACTCTACCTGCTTACTGATAAATTTGACATTATTGAAAAATACTGTAATAAATTTAGAAACAAAAATTATTCCCACTGAAAAATTATGTAATCAACATTTTGAAAGCATCTGGAATGGGTGTATCTGAGCTAATGCCAGTACAATACTGCCATCTAGAGGAATCATGGGGAAACCACAGCCCTTTTTGATTTTCCCGATTGTTTTCTTTCAGAATTGTTAAAATAAGCATAAAAAAGGGGTTTGCTGGTATATGTGATAATGATGGGGAAAGGAGCCTCAGATTTCTAAATAATGCGATCCCCAGATCAGAGATTTACAAATCTTTCTTAGCTTCCCTAAGCCTGGATGTGTCCAGGAGGTTGAGGCAGAGCGTGCTGACCGGGAGCAGAGGAAAAGAACTCAGACGTGTCCCACCAAGACCTGAAGGAATGAACAGGCCTACTCTTGGCATTGTCTGGTCGTCTTTTTTCATTTCGTGTGTGTGTGTGTGTGTGTGTGTGTGTGTGTGTGTGTGTGTCTGAAAGCTGAAAATTTGTACATGTGTGTGAAATCTCCAGATATTTTAATTTGACAACTCACTAAAAAATTTGTGCAGTCTGAATAAAACATGTCTAAGGATCAGCTTTGGCTCAAGGAGCAGCTGGTTTGTGACCCTTTGGATGGAAGAAAATCTGTTGCCAGCGACTACTGGCCACATGAGAAAGGAAGGGAGAACCCAGAGGGTTGTTACCAGCTTAAAAGCGAATCAAGTGGGATTTGGTGGCCTACTCTGGAATGCCAGTGTCCAGGGGGAATGCCAGGGGAGGTTAGGGAGAGCTGTCCTGGTTCTTTGGCTCCTTGCCTGGAAGAATCGCAAGCAGGGCCCGTGCGACGGAGGGATGGCAGCCTCACAGGACTTCCACACAAGCAGCCTTTACTGAGCACAGCCAAGGACACAAAGCGAAAGTGTGTCCTGGAGGAGGGACGGGGCTGTCTCTGTGAGTGGAGAAGACCCGGAGTCCCAAGACAGAGGACAGAAAGCATAGCACACTCTCAAAGTCAGTAGAGAGCAGACGGCTCCAGTAAGGACCAGCATCGTCCCAGGGTTAGGGTCTGTCCTTTATGCTAATCCCTAATAATATGTTAAGCTGGGGGGTAGAATATTCATGTCTTTTCAGGGAAGTGAGTGGAGATTCCTGAAATCATGCACCCTCCCATTTTCTGTCCTTGTATGGCTGGCTCCAGAAACTGTCAAGGGGATAGGGGTGTGAGTTTTACTATATTAATGAGGGAAAGGTTACCTTTGGCATAAGCTCCTAGCTTTTGCGCATGCTCCTGGTGGGGAAGATCCCCTGACCTCATGTTATTGCTGTTGTGGTTTCTATTCTCTGTTTTTACTGGTCCTGACCCTTGGCCCTTGACCATATGCCCCTATCACCTGCCTTGCCACCTGCATGTCTAACCACCTGCCCTGCCACTGGCACACCCCTCACCCCTTCCTAACAGGAAGACAAGATGCTAACACAAAATTAGCTTTAGCTATTCTACCCTCTGTAATTCAGAGACCTCCGTGGTGCGGGACTTAATGAAAATGTGTGTGATCGTCCATGCGCAAGCGCAGTGAGCAATTTCCCCTCCTCGCCACTCACGCTGAATCATCAGTGTGTTAGGCCCGTCCTTTGTCCTGACCCTGGTCACACCTAGGGAATCTCCCCCAAGAACCGTGAACCAGGTAATAAAATATGCAAACAGAAGGACAAGAGAAGAAAAAAGCCAAAAAAAAAAAAAGAAATTGCCAAAGAAGAAAACAGTGGCTGTTGTTCTGATACTGCTTTCAAATAATCGCAATGAACAAGAAAAAAGTCATAACTAACAATAGCCAGAATATGGAATAACCAAAAGAGAGTCTGAGAAAAAAATGACTGCAAAGTGATGCCTAGCTCTGGGTGAGTCTCTGCCGAGCAAATACGTTTTTGCAAGTAGTGAACAAAACGCCCAGCAAGTCGAGATGTTGTAATTGACTTGCCTTCTTCAACTGACCTGTACCAAGGTGCTTGACATTCTGTTTTCCCTCTCGATCACGTAATTGCAGGTTTACACAGTCACAGAACAAAGAGAACCATGGCATCCGTTTCGCAAGGCATTTAGCTGATTCCACGTACTTTTGATAAACAGAGGGAGTAAGGAAGGACATTTCGAATACGTGCACTGCAGAGACCGGAAGGGAAGAGGAGTAGAGCAGCCAGGGCAGGTGAACCGGGTGCAGCCCTCCAACTCTCCCTTCTCTTTCTCTGCTAATTTTTTTCTTTGTGTTCCACCAAGTTATGAAAAAAGACTATTAAAATTTCCAATTATAACTGTGGATTTGTCTAGTTCTTGCCTCAATTCCGTGCGTTTTTCATGTATTTCAAAGCTCTGTTATAATGTGTACAAATATTCATATTTAGGATTTCTGTGCGTTCCTGGTGAATTAACCCTTTCCTCATTATGAAATGTCCCTCTTTATGAGCAGTGATAATCTTTGTCTTGAAGTCAATTTTGTGTGAAATTGATATAAGCAAACTAGCTTTCTTATGCTATTTCCATCATATGTAATTTCCCCCTCCTCTTTTACATGTGTTTTTATACTTAAATTACATCATTTATAGGCAGTATATTGTGGGATCTTAATTTTTATCCAGATAGTCTCTTCCTCTTAAATGAAGAGTTTGGTCAGTTCACATCAAGTCATTATTAATATAATTGCATTAATTCTGTTACCTTGCTACATGTTTTATATTTCTCTAGTCGTCTTTGTTCGTGTTCCTCCATTTCTCCTTACATTCTTTTGAATTAACCAAATTTTAAGTATTCTATGTCCTCTATTGAGGTTTTAGCCGTACCTAATTTTTTATAGTGGTTGCTCTAGGGATCACAATCTTCACCCTTACCTGAGCACACTACGTGGAGTTAATATTATACCACTTCATGTACAATGCAAGGCGCTTTCAAGACAATAGCTTCATTCTTGTCCCCTGTGCTATTATTGTCATATATTTTATTCTACATGTTGTAAATTCCAAAATGCAATGTTACCTTTCGTTTAATTATCATGTGTTGTTAAAGAAATTAACAAGCAAAAAAAAAAAACAGTCTTTTATATTTATCCACACATTTACCATTTCCAGCGCTTTTCATTACTTTCTGTAGTTCCAAGTTTCCACCTAATATCTCTCTTTAGGCTTTTCTTTGGCATTTCTTATAGTGTAGATCTGCTAGCAATACATTTTCTCAGCTTTTATTTATCTGAAAATCCATTTTATTTTAATTTTTAAAGGATATTCATGCTGAGTAGAGTTAGCATGAAAAAAAAATGGTCCTTGTTGACAGTTTTCCTTCTTCTTTCAATACTTGTAAGATGTTATTCCATGTCTTCTTCTGGCCTTCATTGTTTCCTATCAGTAGTCATTTGTCATAGGCATTATTGTCCTCCTGTAAGTATTGGGTCTTTTTTCCCCTGGCTGCATTTAAGATTTTCCCTTTATCTCTGGTTTTCAGAAATATGACTATTATGTATCTAAGTGGAGTTCTCTTTGAAATTATCTTGTTTGGGGTTTACTGAGCTTCTTGGATGAATAGATTATTTTTTTCCTACCAAATTTGGGGAATTTTCAGGTTTTGGTTCCTCAAATATTTTTTCTGCCCTAATTTCCTGTCTTCTCTCTTTCTTGAACTCCAATTATGAGGGTGTCAGACAACTTAATAATCTCCCATGATCACTGAGGCTCTATTCATTGTTTTATCTTTCATTTTTTTCTCTTTCTTCTTCAGATTGTATAATTTCTATTGATCTCTCTTCAAGTTTACTGTACTTTTTCTTTTGAAGTCTCCAATCTGCTGTTAAACCCATCCAGTAAACTTTGCATCCCTAATATCATATCTTTCAGCTATACAATTTCCATTTGTTTTTTTTTAATAGTGTTCCATTGAGGTTTCCCATCTGTTCACTTATTGTGTCCGTCTTTTCCTTTTAGTCTCTGAACATATTAAAATGACAGTCTTAATATTCTTAGTCTGATAAGTACAACCTCTGGGTCATATCAAACTCTATTTCTATTGACTGATTTTTGTTTCCCTGACCATAGGTAACACAATCCTAATTCCTCACATGTCAAGCAATTTTTTTTATTGTTTGCTGGCATTATTGGTAATACATTATAAGGAATCTGAATTATGTTTGCTTTAAAGAGGTTAGCTGTTGTCTGCAAAGCAGCTAATTGTTGGCAAACTTCCCTACTCTGGCTTGGTTTTATTCTTTGTTAGGGTGGTTTTGTTTTACATGTATTCGTAGTCCAGGACACTACTGCAGGGGTCGGCAATCATCATCTTTACGAGACCAGGTAGTAAATATTTTAGCTTTTGTGTGTCAAATATGGTCTCTGTCTCCTTCTTCCTGCTCTCCTTTTCCTCCTCTTCCTCTTCCTCCACCTTCTCCTGATGCTGTTGCTACTACTTCTAAAACGTAAAAATTATTTTTAGCTTGTAGGGTTCATAAAAATGAGGCCACAAGCCAGATTTAGCTGCAGTTTCCTGACCTCTACTCTAGGGTATTGTCCTTCATCCCAGCATGTGGCCTTTATGAGGTCTCAGTGCAATGCCTGAGGTATTCAATGAGAACATTCCATTCTGGATTGGCCAAAACTCCAACGTTTCACAGTACCATACGACCCCTAGACAGTCAGAAGCCACTCTGCTAAGCCTCATGAAGGCTCACTCTCGGTATGTGGCACCTCACCCTGAGCAAAGGACCCACAAGAAACTCTGTGCTCCACCACCTGCACTGAAGTCCAAAACGTGCTCCAGACAGAAAGCCAGTGTCATTATGTTGCTCCCTTGATGTGTTTGTTTCCTTTCTCTCAAGGAGCACAGTCTCAGATTACTTGTTTATCGATGCCTAAAGCTAATTTACTCATATATACTGACCTGTCTTACATTTGCTTATGGCAGACTAGTTACTTTATCAGGACTAGAAATGAAAGTCCCAAAAAGTTCCACTTTAAATAGGTTGGGTTTTAATGACTTTGCTGCCACCTATGGGTGGAGTTATAGAGGGGACAGATTAGAGGACGGGCAAGATTTATAAAAATATAAATGGTTAGTCTATGACACTTGATATTACATCAAGAGAGAAAAAAAATCTCAGAGAAAACATACAGTTGATAAAAGAAAAGGGCCAAAGATGGGTCAAGGGTAAAGATAAAGTAGAGAGCTACCTGAGAGCTAAATGGAAAGAGCTGTCAAGTGAAAGAAGCTCAGCCTTCCCTGGGTTAATTTTTTTTCTCTGAGATTGTCCATTTTAGGACTGTCCCCAAGAGCTGTCAGTGTTCTCACTGTATATAGTAATATGTTTTTATCCTCAGGGGAAACATTGATCCAAACCTTATAAAATGATTACTCATTGCATCTTTATAAATGATTTTGTTCTCTTCCATTCTAGTATTGTCAACTACTATTAAAAAGAGTACCGCCACCATTCAGTCTTGTCATCAACTTCTGACTCTTCTCCCATATTTAACTGAAAATTCTGCTACACGCTGCAGGCCGAAAAGTAGGTTTTTAACCGAGGCAGACATCTTCAGAACCTCAGTGAAAAGGACGAGGCACTTTTACCTATTGAGACTTTCAGTAATAGACTCACGGATATAGACTTCCAAGCCGACAGCACTTAGACAATAGCAGGTTGTAGCAAGGGAGTGAGTCAGGATTTCTAGGCCTCTTTTTAGTACAGAAGCAGCAACTTTGTAAAAGCAGATGGTAGACTCAAGTGCAACAAGTAATAATTACATGGGATTGAATGAACTGATAAAATGAATACAATTATAGTTATTTGTTTTATGATATTTTATTTTATTTTATTTCGAGACAGAGTCTCACTGTGTTGCCCGGGCTAGAGTGCCGTGGCGTCATCCTAGCTCACAGCAACCTCAAACTCCTGGGCTCAAGCCATCATCCTGACTCAGCCTCCTAAGGAGCTGGGACTACAGGCATGTGCCACCATGCCTGGCTAACTTTTTCTATATATTTTTAGTTGTCCAGCTAATTTCTTTCTATTTTTAGTAGAGGTGGGGTCTCACTCTTGCTCAGGCTGGTCTCAAATTCCTGAGCTCAAACGATCCTCCCACCTTGGCCTTCCAGAGTGATAGGATTACAGGCATGAGCCACAATGCGTGGCCTGATATTTTAAATTTACTTATTGTGTATTGATATTATTATTAATGTTCTATTTTCTTATGGGCATATAATGAAGCCCTTTCTCTTTCTTCTTGACCTATCCTTAACCTTTAAACTAGGGGTCAACTAAACTATGGCCCATAGGCTAAATCTCTCTCTCTACAGGTCAAATGCAGCCCATGAGCAAAATCCAGGTATGCCCATTGTTTACATATTATCTCTGGCTGCATGCATGTTACGATGGCAGCTTTGAGCACAAATATTATATCAGAGACCCATGGCCCACAAAACTGAAAACATTTACTATCTGGCCCTTTACAAAAAGACTTTGCCAACCCCTGTTTAAGACTATGCTTTTGCATACTGAAATGAAATATGATTTAAATAGTGTTTTGTTGTTACTAACACCTCAAAATCCAGGGACAAATAGTTTTGTCTCTTTGCTTTTAAAAGCTACGTAGTTTTTTCAAGGAGTAAATAAGAGGCTCCTGCTGTTGTTGCTGTTGTTAACCAGGATATAGTCAGAAAAATCAGTTGTATAACCAAAGCTATACTTAAAATGTCATATGAGAATAAATCTCATTTAATCAGGTATGACAAGCCCCACATTGGGAACAGGAGTTGAACTTAATATGTGGAACCAAGGCTCACAGAGCCCTCTCAGGAGAACAGTCTGTTTGTTCTATGGCTTTGGCAGGTCTAGACTGTTAGGTGGAGGAGAGAATCATTTCCAGACAGACTAAGGACTTTAGCAGATTGGGACAGTAGCGGGAGGTCAAGAAGATAGAAAGAAATTCATCCACATTTACGCGTACTCCAGGAAAAACTGGTGAAAATTAATTTCTTGGGGTTTTCTAGCCTCAGAATATGAGCATGAATAAGAGCAATTAAAAACTTCTCTGGAATAATAGATCCTATTGAAAATATAATACTAGATTCAGAGTGAGTTCCCATGACAGAGATTAATTTTTTGGCTTTATTAGTCGCTTAATACCGTACGGCACTGGATTTGCTGACCATATTTCAAGGAAATTTATATGTATTAATTAACATTTCTTGCTGCACCAATGTTAATGAAACAGAACAAAACAAAATGACACCAGCTTTTGTGATCAAGAATAATCTTCAGGGATTATTTATGATCACAAGGGATGGCTATTAGAAAAAGTGTCCAAAACCTCCAAACAGGCAAGAGATTTCTACATGTCCTTTCAGTGCCGTGTTGGACACCGTGTAGCAGGCCGGCCCAGAGTTCTTCTGATTCCCTAGGAGTGTGTGCCTTTATTTGACTTGCTATTTACTATTTAGGACATCTTTCAACTTTTCAAGGGTAGATATTAATTGTAGAAAACTGATAGAGATATAAATCATCCTTGTTCAATAGGAAGGAAAATGAAATTCATCCCCAGAGAGATGCACATGAAAACATTATAACTCAAAGGTTACAGTTTATTTTGTATGTAATTTAGCTGTCTTATTCCCCCATCCTTTCAATGACTTTATATACCTCATCTTTTACATTTTCTTTAAATCAGCTTTTCCATTCTGCTGGCTCCTTCATTAATAAGTTTACTAATTCTTTGATAGAAGTTCACTTAAAAAAATGTAGATACATAATCATTGATTACCTTCCTTGATGCTTGGGTAACATATGAAAGCAAGACAGAGTTAGTTTTTTTTTCTTTTAAGGTAAAGATTTGAGCCTGTTTCATAACATGGAAAAAAAAAAATGCCATGGAAAGAGAGATGTTAAAGATACAGTAAAGATGAGACAACTAATGAGTCAAATCCCAGCAAAAACAGCACAACATTCAAACACAAATGGCTGAATGACTCTTGGTTAGAAAAAAATAACTGACTTTTCCTGTGATGGTGAAGAAAGGAGGAAAGGATGGTGATAATATATGTGTGTGTGCATGTGTGTGTGTGTTTATGTATATATGTATGTGTGTGTGCATGTGTGTGTTTATGTATGTGTGTGTATTGTAAGTTAAGGGCAAGAATTTGAAGACGTTTATGCCAAGCAGGCAGTCTGTACTGAGAGTGAGGGTTCGGTGTTGTGGTAAACGATGTGAAGTGATAATAAGGATTGAATAGCCTCTAATAGAAACAGGAAAGGGAGCTGATGGAACAACCTCAGAGTTAGAGCTGAAAAGGGAATCAGGGCTGGGCACGGTGGCTCACGCCTGTAATCCTAGCACTCTGGGAGGCCGAGGCGGGCAGATTGTTTGAGCTCAGGAGTTCGAAACCAGCCTGAGCAAGAGCGAGACCCCGTCTCTACTAAAAATAGAAAGAAATTAATTGGACAACTAAAAGTATATAGAAAAAATTAGCCGGGCATGGTGGCGCATGCCTGTAGTCCCAGCTACTCGGGAGGCTGAGGCAGAAGGATAGCTTGAGCCCAGGAGTTTGAGGTTGCTGTGAGCTAGAATGATGCCACGGCACTCTAGCCCAGGCAACACAGTGAGACTCTGTCTCAAAAAAAAAAAAAAATAGGGCATCGGCTGCACTAATCTACGGTGGGAAATCAGGGGCACGCAGGAGGAAGCCACAGGAGATTGTGGAGATGTGCTGTGGAATTCCAGTGGGTCAACAAGGACAGGAAAGTGAGGCTGTGGCTGATGGACTCAGAAAACACAGGTGATGTCAAGAGAGCAGGATCCGTGACAAGGCTGAGCACAGGAGTCCGCACCCGGAAGAGTAGCCAATTTTGGCCAAAGAGGCACAGGGAGAAGTTGCGGTGTGAGTCCACAGGTGGAAAGTTCCAGATGATAACAAGGTTTCAGTGTGAGCAGCACTGATATTTTTTACTTGAGAAATAAAAAGGTCTCATCTCGACCTCAAAACACTGTGGGCAGGGTGTGGGGACAAGCTGGTAAAGATGACTCCCCTGAAAAGCATCAGTGTGACACTGGGCTCTACACTGGTGAGAAGTCTTCATTCATAGAGGCAGCACTTGACCTACCCCCAGACAATCCATGGGGGCCGAAGAGCACAAGGAAGCGGACAAGGGCACAGGAGAGGCACCTGCTAGGCACGCAGCGCTGCGTAGGCCCTGCATGTGCAGCACCCATGTGACACCACAGTAGTGAAGCAGGCTCAGCTTCTACTTTGAAGGTGAGGAAACAGGCTCTGAGAAGGTAAGTGATTTGTCCAATGTCACAGGTCAGAAATGTCAGGGCCCACGCTCAGAGCTATCAGACAAAGTCCACTTTCATAATTACTACAGCACATACGCACCCCCAAAGAATAAGGAAGCAGGATTCAGGAGAGAGAGAGAAGTGCAAAAAGGCACCTAACAATTTATCAAGATGTGCATTTGGGCGCATTGTTTTTTCCAAAGGGGAAGGAAAGCACTGGGTACCACTACAGAGTTGCCCTTTTATAGATGGTAAAACTTTACCAATATCCATATAAAAAATAGAGAGAGAGAGAATCCATAAAACGAACATACGAGGTCTGTCCGGAAAGCGTCCAGACATGTTAATATAACAAGAACGGTTTGCAGACATTGCTGTAACCCGGCAGCCGAGGCGAGTGGACTGGGATGCGCATGCGTGGACAATGACGACCTCACCGCGCTAGTCGGTGGGGCGCTGGACACCTTTGAGTGAGCGTGTGTGCTCTGTGGCCTTCGCGTTCCAAATAACTGGGCAAGTAGAGCAACGAATCTACATCATATTTTGCGTTAAGATGGATCATTCCTCCGCGGAAACTATTCGTGTAATTCAGAAGGCTTTCGGGGCCAATGCAATGAGTGCAGCGCAAATGAAAGGGTGGCACAAACGCTTCAAAGATGGCCGAGAATCTGTTGGAAGTGGTCCACGTTCTGGAAGGCCTGCGACAGGAACACCTGAGAATGTTGAACATGTAGGGTTTAGGTTAAGAGACGCTGGGAGAACTGTGTGAGGTCCCAAGGTGCCTACTTTGAAGGGGACTGAGGCGTCATTGTCCTGTGTACAGTGTTTCTTGCATCTTCTTCAATGAATGTCTCTATTTTTCATACTACGTGGTTGCATGCTTTCTGGACAGACCTCGTACATCAGGAATACAAAGAAAAATCCAGGGCCTTTGTACCTATTATTCCAATTGCTCGGCCTGGGATGTCCTTCTCCAGGTATGTGCGTGACTGCCCCTCACTTCCTTCATGGCCGTACTCAAATGCTACCATCTTCTTAACGCAGGTCTTCCCTGATCACCTAACTTAGAATTGCGACCCACCACCTCGACCGTCACTGTCTGGGCGCTCGCTAGCCCCTCGGTCTCGCATACTGCATATTTCACTTGCGTGTGGTCTCCCTCACTACACTGTGCACCCCATGAGTGTAGGCTTTTTATTTGTGTTGTTTACTGCTATATTCTCAGCATCCAGAATGTTTCCTGGCCCATGGTAGAAACTCAAATATGTTAAAATTTATCTCAAGGTCAGGCAAGTGTTCGACACCCTCTACGTATTCTCTTTCTCTCTCTCACACACACATCTGCCCGAGAGAGCAGAGTTCCTAAGTAAAGTTAGACATGAGAACTTAGCTTGTCCTTGTCGCAGACACTTCTAATTCTTTACTCAAAATCCGCTCGCCTCGTTTTTTTATCAGTAGAGCCCCAGCCGTGTTTGAGGGCAGCAGCGTACCAGATACAAGCAAATGCACACTGACCCGCGATAGCCCAGCTTCTCCAGCCCAGGATGGCTCCGAGGCATAGTTCTGGCCAGTGGGCTTAAGTGAGGCTGCTGGGCGAGGCTTCCGGAAAAGCTCTTTACAAGGCAGTGGCACCGACTGGCACACACCATCTTGCCTTTGCCCCTCTTCCTGCCTGGCAGGTGAACGTGATGCCAGCATTTCCCTCCGGCCGTTAGGCAAGTTGGGATAGATAAGGGGAAAGCCCAGACATCAAGCTCTGACGTCATCACAGAGCCACTGTACCACCCCTGGACTGCCCTCTTCTGGAGAAATGAGTCCCTAATCCTTTAAGCGCCGAGCTGTTTTCTGTGACTTGCAGCTGAATGCAACGCTGTAGAAAACTCAATGTCAAATTTGTGCTCCCCACTCTCCTCTCCTCTCTCTCTTCCTTGGCAGAGCCTTCCCTACCCTCAAGTTAGACCTGCTGTAAAATAGTCTCACAGCCCCGTGAACGTCTTCTTCACAGCACTAGTAACGAGCATGGTAATTAAGATAATTATTTACAGATTTGTTCAACAAACTAGGTAAGGACTATGCTTCCCTCATTGTTGTTTGCCCTGCCCCAGCACATTGCATTCTCTCACTATATAATTATTAAAACAAGATCTAATAATACAATAAATCACATTAATTACCACATACGTAGTATAGCCATTAAATGCTGAGTTCGGGAGAGGGAGTAGAGACCAGGACTGCGGAGGCTAAGTAACGAGGCTAAGAATTTTACTGAGCAAAATTCTGAAAGGGAAGAAGGTGTTCCTTCTGTTAGGCCTGTTCAGACATCACTCATCTTTGCGTCCAGCTCTAAAAACATGTTTCTCCAAGAAAACAATAGTCACTCTGCCATTTTGATCTCTTCCTTTCTTGGAATCCCCATATAAGACAATGAAAATACAGTGTACAATGATGACTTGCATTGGGCAATACTCTTGAACTGTTTTCTAGCCGTTATATTTGTGAAGGCCCCTAAGAAACTGGAACTCACAGGCAGCAAGAGCGTCTGCTAGCCATTTGTTCACCCATCAGGCAAGTAATGTATTCAGTGCCCAAAGTGCCAGTTCTTGGGAGTTCAAAACTCAGTAAAGCAAGGTCCTTGCACTTAGGTAGTTTAGTCTATTGGGCAAACAAATAAACAGGTCATTGTAATATAAGTGCTGTGATAAACACAGAAAATTACAGACATTCACAGAAGTGGTATCTCACCCAGATGGAGGGTGTGCATGGAAGTCTTCCTAGAGATATCTGAGCTAAAGGTTTAGAGTTAGTGGCCCAGGATGGGAGACGACATTCCAGGCAAAAGCAGCAGCCAGTGCACATTCAGGGAGGTGGGTGGGAAGCAGCCTGGCTCATTCCAGAAATTGCATGAAGTTCTGTGTGACTGGTTAGGTCATGTCCATAAATAGCAAGTCATAAGGCCAGAGGAGCAAGCAGGGCCCACAACATTAAGGACCCTCTGGTCTCTCTTATGTTTTATCTACACGCAATGAAAGGCATAGAAAGGTTTTAATCAGAGAAAATCCACTGTGCAACTTAGAAATCTTACCAACAACAAAAAAATTTAGAACTGAGGTGGGCTGGGTTCAATTAGCCTTTCAAAGGTAACGAAATGAGAAACTAAGGCGGCAAGACCCCAGGGCAGTGAATAGAGAAGTGAGGCATTGGCTGAGATGTTCAGGGATTTGGTAAGTTGACAACAAATGCCCCTTCCCCTCCTTTCTCCCTCCCTCCCCTCCCAAGGCCCATGCCCGGCCTATTTCCAGGTTCATTTTCTTACCTTTAGTTTAAGGTCAAAAGCAACCTCTCCTACAGCAGTTCACGGTCACACCCAGGTTCCACTTTATCCCTTCACGCGACCCCTCTTTCTTGTAATTTCTTGTCATTGTACTTTACGGCTACAGACGCACGTCTTGAATGTTAATAGAAAGCTTTTTCATGGAGGAGAATCAAAGAAAAATGCCACATTCTTATTCTGGAAACCTTTTCCAGTCCTTTAGTGCTGGTGACCTTAAATTCTTCTAGAATCCAGGTCACCACACCCCAGGGCTAGAGGTCTGTAAGAGTACTTCAGCAGTGAACATTCTCACCCATGGGAAAATGAGCCTATGCGGATATCTTAGAGCTAAGATGCTTCTGTTGAAGAAGTGGTGCTTACGGAGTACACATGGGATATTCTTCAGAATGAGGATTGCAACAGATGGCTGCCATGCAACAAAAATATTTGAAACTAAGATCAGTGAATCTGAAGCAAAAGGTGGAGAACGATTATGACCCCGATAAGATTTCTTAGAGTCCGACTTTTATAGGGAACTAGAACCTGCCAGGGCAAAATGGGCAGAAATATAGGAGGTGGAAGCTCGGCTGCTGCTTCCGGGACTGGGGACCTGGAGTGGCTGAGCCACTGTGACGCCCTGGGGCAGAGCTGCTCGCACAGGTGGAGGTGAGCTGCCTGCCCTACCTTCAGCTCACTGCTCTCCCTCGGTTCCGAGGCTGGTGGAGAGCCTGTGACGTACCCAGTAAAAGCTGCATCATCTGGATGCTGGAGAATCTGGCAGTCACAACTTCAACTCATGAGAGGATGTGAGGCTTTAGCCTCCATGCCAGTCACACCGACAGGAAATCAAGATCTGGCCTGAGGCCTCTCTACAATGTCCTATCTGGACCTGAAAGGAACACCGACATAGAGAGGACCCTTTGAAAGCCACTTCACAGACTGTAGACAACTCCAGGAAAGCCCAATCACAGGACTGAGGTTAAATCCTGAAACTTGGCCTGAAGCCCACTTGACATCAGTTGATTCAGATAGGATCCGGCCTTCCGGGACACATCTGAAGAACAGCGTCTTTCCACAAAGACGGCCCTGTTTGAGGGCTGGCGATGTGGGGAGCGGGACAGTCTGTAACGCACTGACTGCCACACAAAAAAACTAGAAACTTTTCCTTGGGGCCACAGTGTTTTATTGCAAAAACAGAATAAAAACTTCGAGTGTAATTTAAAGGTAAACATAAAAACAAAATTTATGGACTTCTATTCATTTAATCTACGTTTTTAGAATTAAATTGTCAATACTAATTGTAACAATAAGAACATCAACAAGTAAGATTTTATATATGCTTCACGTGGCCCCAGGGTCAAAACTGGAGTGGGTTAAATAGAACTCTCACGGCAGCGAATGTGTTCACTGGAGCTGTCCAGGCCGACATGAGACTGCGGCAAGATAGGCACCCTCACTGCCATTACCAAGTGTCGCGCTGGAACCAGTGACTGCAGGCTCATTTGCTGGACTGGTTGGTAGAAGCCCTAAAACTAACTTGCCCTCGGTCCTATTATGTTTCTGCCACAGCCAATCTCTCCGTGTCCTCAACAAAACAGCCCCATTAAATTATCCTTGATTTAATAAATACTTTTGAGCTGTATGATGCCTCTTCCCATCAGGCCCCACTTCCCACATTCGGCTTCCATTTCTATCACTCCACTCACCACAGGGACTTGTCTGCTCTGTCTCCCGATAGATACCAAGTTCCTTTAAAACAGGCACTGGTCATCTTTGCCTTCAGAACTTATCACAATGCTTGGTATGTGGTAGGCTATCAAACATTTGTTGAATGAATTAAGCAGATTCTATATTGTCTCTTACCTGTAATTTCTGGGGGAAAATCTATCTCAAGCACATAAACAAGGTGAAACTGTCCCATTCAAGACCTAAAATCAGGAGATCAGTAAGACTAAAACTTAAAACTGGGTTTTCTTTCACTTATTTTTAAAATAAGTACAAAAAATACATCTACGATAAAAAACAAAATAAAACACTGGTTGGTAAATGAAGAATACAAGAATAGCTACATTTGAAAGACAAAATGTGCAAAAAGACTTAGAAAAACAGGAGGACCCCAAGCACTTACTGGGCAAAAAACATAAACTGACAATTCACTGAAATGAAAAATACAAACAAAACATGGAAACACTTTCCACCCTTACAAGACATTATTTATCTATTAAATTAGCAAAGTTTTAACCAAATGGTAATTCAGAAATGATGGTGTGACGTCAAAGGGCACTCATACACACTCAAGTTTTGGGGGTATCAACATGGTTACATAAGAAACCTAAAAAATACTTATAACCAAGGTATGTATATGAGACTACATGTGTGTATATTACATACCATGTACCTAGACATAAAAATGCAAACTAAAAAAATCTTTATATTTTTATATGAACTTATTTTTTTTTTAGAGACAGAGTCTTGCTGTGTTGCCCAGGCTA
>NW_012154951.1:5923368-5933663 GCF_000956105.1 Propithecus coquereli | reverse complement strand
TTTCAATACCTGAAATGTCTGCCTTGTAAATTTAAAATTTACTATTTGGTTGATTTTGAAAAAAAATTTCTTCAATTAAAAAGCCAAAGATTCTTGCTTATTTCTTATGTGAACATTCCTCCCCCTCCCATCATCCCTAAACACACCCAAATAGCTCACAGGTATTGCTTGAACACTCAATATTTTTGAACCTCAAAGGGTCTCTTCTCTGAATAACTGTCAAAACTCACAGGATAATGATTAGCTGGTGAATGTTATCAATTAATAAAACTAAAGAACACAACCCAGTCTTACCAAAGAAAATTTCTTAAATATAGGAAGTAGAAATGATACAAAGAACGTTGAATACTGCGAAGAGACTGGCATTTACACTAAAAGAGACTGTGAGAAAATAGATTAAATGGATTAAATTAAATTACTAAATTTAGTACATGCCACATTAGTGGTCTCATAATGATTCAGACCACAGTCTGGATTAAAGATGTCTTGATTTTTGAGGTTAGGAGTCAGTCTCCCAATAGTACCATAACATACATGAATACACAACTTGCCTATCTCCAGAAAATCTTTATATTTTTATATAATCTTATTTTTTTTTTAGAGACAGAGTCTTGCTGTGTTGCCCAGGCTAGAGTGCAGTGGCATGATCATAGCTCACTGCAACCTCAAACTCCTGGGCTCAAGCAATCCTCCTCCTGAGTAGCACGGACTACAGGCGCACAGCTAATATTTTTATTTTTTGTAGAAATAGGGTCTCACTATGTTGTCCAGGCTGGTCTCAAACTCCTGGCCTCAAGTGATCTTCCTGTCTTAGCCTCCCAAAGTGCTGGGACTACAGGTGTCAGCCACCCTGCCTGGCCAATATCCTAAGAAATTAAAGTGTTGACTAGAATTTATGAAGTATGATTTACAAGTTAAGTGGCTCTACCACTTACTAGCTATGTGACCTTCAGCCAATTATTGACACTTTGGGCTCAGTTTCCTCATCAGTAAAATGTTTTTTGTTTTTTGAAAAAAGTACCTACCTTATGGAATTGGTGAAAGATTAAATGAGAATATAAATTAAAGTTTAGCACAGTGCCTGGCATATAGACTGGTCAAAAAATGCTAAATGCTATTAATCCACATATCAGAAATTTGGAAACAGCCAAATGTTTAATGACAGAATGATGGCTAAAGATTATGGTAAATCCATACAATGGCATATTATTATACAGTCATTAAAATGTTCATGAAGAGTTTTTAATGATGTTGGAAAAATGCTTATATTAAGTGAAAAAGCATGATATAAAATTGAATATATAGCATGATTTCAATTATGTAAAATATACATCAATATGTAAAAAAATGTCTAGCAGAAAACATACCAAAATACTAAAAGCAATTATTTTGGGTAGAATTTGACCTGCTTGCTATTGTTTTCTTTTTTACACTTTTCTATCATTAATCTTTTTTTTTTTACAGTAAAGAAGGTATTACTTTCAAAACCAGAAAACACCATAATCTTAAAATGCTAAAATAAGGTAACAAATGGATAATTTTAAAAATTTATAGAAATGCTCAACTTTTCACATATAAATGATATAATACAGAAATTATTGTAGCTTTCCAAAACTCAATTATTTTCTCTAGAATTTACAAATAAGTATATTGTATTAATGCAAAATAAATATTACAAGCAACATAAAGCAGTAAATACCCCTTGGTTGAATCTGTTTATAAATAAGTGTGTGACGTTTAACACAAACAGTGCATTCCCTGACTTGAAACTCCCTGAGCAGGAGTGCCAGCCTCCAGCTGGTCCCACCACAGCCCCCTGCCGGCAGCTCCTCCTCCCAGCTCTGCTGCGAGCTCCAGCTGCTCTTCCTTTTCTACATATCCAGCTATGAAGTTCCCACCCTTTTTGCAATTTTCAAAGGGAAGACCTCCTCCTGTCTGGTTGTAAGAAAAAGAAAGAAGATAAGCCTTTCCCTTCACTTTGAATAAACTTTCCAGAACCCTTTTCGATTGTTTGTGTGTTTGTGTGCTATTTTCCCCCTTCCTAAACAGCTTTAGACCTTGTGTTCCTGACTCCATCTTTCAGGTTATCCTACTTATCATTAGACCAAAACACTCTGTTCATTTCAATCAATTTTTGCCCTCACGGCCCTCAGTCTACTAAATATACAAATATCAGCCTATATAAATGTTATTCAAGTTTTTAACAACAGTACTAAAGAGAATAAACAATCACAATTTACAGGAGACATCAGGAAATTCTTCATATTCTTAATAATTAAAACATTTTTGGGAGCAAATCTCAAAAGAAACTTCTTGTTTATCTATCAGCATTTTCACCTAAAGAGCCCTGGGTTAGACATTATGTATTTTAGCCATAAGGCTGAAAAAACATTCTACTAATATGTATCAGTTGTTCACCCAAACATCCACCCACAATGCATTAACCAGATCATTTATGACTGAATTTTTAAAAGTGGTATAAGCAGAAACTCTCCAGATGTTAATGTACTTTGTGGCTGTATGGGATTTAACTCTCACAGCAAAAGCTACCCTTATACAGCCTACCAATTAAATGAATACCAAACTTTACAAATTAATAAAACACAATCTAAATGCACCATACATTTGTATTTGTTAATCTTGATATTAGAACATTTAAACATTTCAAACTACATAAAAATATGACAAACAATATAAAATAGAAAGAAATTTGACAACTTATTTCCAAAACAGCACTATTTTTTATATTGCAATTAAGCAACAAGACAGCTTACATAGTTCTCCAGAAAACATATAGTGTTTTTAGTGGAGTGTTATCAACAAAAATCAGCACGATCCCACACAATAATGTCTCCAATTTATTATCTTTTCCACAGTACAAATTTGCACAAACCATAAATCCTTTGCAGTTATTCAAAGTCTGTAAACATGTGCCTGAATCCCCACATCCCCCCCACCTCAGTTTAAGCTTGTGAATGTTTTAAGTCCTTCACTCAAGTTTCAACTCTTGCACTTGCGTAAGGAATCAAGAGCCCTCTCTCTTTAAATTATTTCTGTTTTATCATACAGCCTGCAATGCAGTAAATCACAGTGAAAGCCCTGGGGAAAACAAAACAACATGGTCTTTACAGCAGGACTTGAAACTTTACAATATTAAATGCATTTAAAGAAGCTTCCCATAATAAAAGCGTGGGTTTTCATTTCCAGAAATCAAGTCAATTAGAAACCCTAGGTTCTACTTAAAAACCCATTTTGATCTAAAAGTGAAAACAGTCCCCTATCCATAGTCACTTTATAAACTCTATACAGTTTCACTTGCAGATATTTTCTTTTCCAGTCTGGAAAACAGTAGTGCAATTAGTTTGACTTCTCTTAAGTTATTGAGTCCAGGATGTAAATAGCTCTGTGGAAAGATAAGAAGATGCTCTGGTAAACAAGAAAGTTTGCAAGCCCATGCTGGCTTACTAGTCCATTAAAGCTCGTAAGTCCATAGTGGCTTCCAACAAAATGTTGTATATACGTCACTAGTAACAAAGCAGAAATAAATAGGCAGAAATGACTGTAAACTGTCCCATCTCTTAACGATTTTTCAATAATAACTGGCTTGATGAATTGACTATATAGTCATTTAAATAAGCAGACAGGAGACAGTTGCCCTTAAGGACATTCCACTATGGCGTCCAGTCCGGAAAGCGCCAGTGGAGTTACCTTCCTAAAACTAAACAAACAAAAAAAGGGAGTGGAGGGCGGGAGACAAAAGTTTACAGATGCCACTCGAATGGGATTCCATCAAGTCTGCCATTCACTTAGATTTCTTCTTAAAAAGGCTCTTGATTTTTGATGGCTTTTTGCTTTTCTCTCCATTATGACAAAGGTCATGTGGGATGCTGCCCATCCTGGCAACACCTGGGGCTTCCTGAACCGGTTTACTGTCACTGCCGGCTGAGGAACACGACGTGTGGCGAGGTTTGGGCACGGGGATGCCGCTGGAGAGCTGGTTCATGCTGCAGGATTTCTCCAGGATGCCGTTGTACACTTTGCTTGCAGGGCTGAAGATCATGCTCTTAGTTTCTGTCAGACCTACACAGTCGGGAGATCCCCGAGAGACATCCACAGTGATGGGCGAATCTCCTCTGGAGGAATCCTCTAGCGAGAGCTCCTCTCTTGATATCTTTCGAGGAGACAACGTTTGGTATATCTCAAGGCTTGAAGGAGGAGACTGCTTCCTTCCAATGGAAGAATTTAAGGAGTCACATTCTGAAGCTGTGTCGGGTACTTCCCTGAGTGAGACAGAGACCAAGGTTAAAAATTTTAAATCAATCTGTTAAGAGAACTAGCAGACATTCTAACTAAAACATCTTTCATTGTTTAATCTATTGAAACTCCAAAGGTGGAAATGCTGCAATTCTATACTCATTTTAACAGAATTAGAAAATTACTACTTTAAACAATATAGTTTCTCAAAACTCAATGTTTAATTTTTAACATAAACTATAATAATGAGATCTTAGAAACAAGAGAACTTAAGTTATACTTTCTGTCAGAAAAATTAAAATGTTTAAATTTTACAAATGATTCAGCTACCATTTCAGCTACTTTTATGTTTTGTTTCAACACTATTTTTCCTTCTAAATCAAGTTGACACTACATATTTTAAAGATGAATTTTAGTCACTGCCTCTCCCTTTATTTAATATTTTAGTAATTAACTTGATGAAATATAGCTTCATAAGGAAGGAAGAAACATAAAGGAATTACACTAAAATATAAGTTCTGCCAAGTTTAAAAAAGGGTGCATGAAGTGGGGGTGCAGCAGAGTATGGGAGTGGAGGGGAGGGGAAAGGCAACTATATCATGTTATTTTTGAAAAGTAGACATTCAAATTCTCACAAGGTTATTCCTTTGCAAATGTTTTCCCCCTTTCTGCACAGTAGAAAAATAAAGTTCATAACCCTACAGCCAACACATAGTAGGTGCTATCAGCCATTCCTTCAAACAGCCCTCAAATCTGCCGTTCCTTATTGCCCCACTGCTACCATCCCTCTTCCAGAACCACCAGGAACTCACCTAAATGACTGCAACAGCTTCCTAATTGGGTTCCCTGCTTCCATTCTTGTTCTTCCCTTCAGATACTTCTCTACACAGCCATGAAAGTAATTTTTAAAAACTCAAACAGAACACATCATTCACTTGCTCAAAACCTTCCAATGCTTTCTCTCATACTCTCAGAGCTAGATCCAAAGCCCTGGCCAAAGCCTGTAAGGCCCCGTATATCTGGTCCCTGGCTGTCTCTTCAGCTGCGTACCCTACCCCTACCTCACTCCGCTGTGGCTCCTCATTCCTCCGACAGCCAACGTTGGTGGCTCCCTCAGGGCTTTGCACTTGCTGTTCCCCCTGCCTGTCTCCACATGGTGCTCAGGTCACTGCCCGTGTCCCCAGAGATGTCCCCCAACCACCCTATCTAATGCAGCATTCTCCATCCTTTTACCCATCTTTATCATCCCAGAACTTACCCGTACCTAAAATGATATTTTATAATAACTTGTTTATAATCAGTATCCCTAGAAAAGGGGACTTAATAAGGACAGGGAGTCTTGTTAACTTCTGTATTTTCCACAATAGAATAGTGGTGGCAAGCTCACAGTGATTACTTAATAAAAATGTGTTGGATGGGTGGATGGATGAATAAAATGAGATCTGGAAGAACAGGGATCACATCTTATTCACTTTACTGCCTAATCTTATTCACTTTTGTACATGAAAGGAATGATTAAGAAATGAAAGGTAGAGTCACGGTAGAAAGTAACTGGCAAAAGAAACAAAGTGGGAGAAGGAACAGAGCTGAAGGCAGACTAGAAAGGCAAATGTACATACGATTATAATCCACCAGCTGGAACTAGGCTAAGACCTCATCTCACTTGCCTTGGCAGCTCAAGTTATTAGCAAGTGCACAGCACATAGCAAGGACTAAATTCATCTTACAGAATGAATAAACTGAATGATCTTTCACCTGGGACGGCCTATGATCACTACCATTTTTCATGTTATCGATATGCATGTCTATTGGGGGTCTGGCATTTGCTTTTCACAAGTATTTTATGTTAATATCATATTTTAGATATACATTAGATTGCAGAATTTATTTTGCCACTTCTATGTACTTTACTCACACGTGTATGTGAAGATTGTCTTTACTACTCTACAAGTTCCCAAAGGGTACAGAATTTCCTGGACAAATAAATCATAGAATACACCTGCACGTGCTCCGGAATTCTCAAACACCTTTACGATTTGATAATGGGTAGTGCTACCAGAAGGCAAGAGGTAGTTCGGATGAAGAAATGATCAGACTCAGAAATCAAACACTGACAGGGACATTTTGGAAGTGGATGTCAATTAACCGAATAGAAGATATCACTGTTCCCCTGAAGCTGTTCAGATCCCAAAGCCAGAGCTGATTTCGTTACAATTTTATGAATTTACTTTCTTTTCTGCTACATGGCCTGGCTGCTTTCTATGTGAAATTCTAAGCTAGGCTAAAAATATTTTAAAACCTGGCTTCTAAACTCTAAACAAGGTGTGAAAAGAATACTGATTGTAAGTCAGGAAACCTGGATTCCTGTCGTAGTCCTGCCATTAACCAGCTGTACAATCCTCAGCAAGTCACTTATGTCTCTAGATCTCAATTTTCCTGTCTGTTAGAGAATTTGATTAATTGCTATTGTTACTTCTAGTTCTAACATTTTAATTCCACAATTAATAATAATCTAAAGTGTTGTTTCTTCATAACTAATCAGACTTGGAATATAGGTATAGTACAACTTAAAATTTCACTTTCTTTTCTATTCTTTGGAATGTTGAACTTAATCATTATGCTATTTTTTTTATCTCTTTTCCTCTCCCACAGTGACACATAGTTGAATTAAGTTTAACACATGCATAAGACAACTTAACTCAAAGGTGAGGTTTAAATGGGCATGTATGTGCATAATGCATAGAACATAAAAATCAGTAAAAATTAAATATGATTATTATTATTTTGTAAGGATTCTGGTGGTACAACAGTTGAGATACTGAAAATCAAGAGGAGGAAAAATTTTCTGAACTCAAATTCTCCTCATACTTATGAGCTAGCTGTGAATTTTTGACATTGGCATTTGAAATGAGGACTGAACGTTCCAAAACGTTGCAAAAAGCTGAGTTAGTGCAGCTCTGGAGTTTTCCTTCTAGTTTCCAGAAGCCACACAAGACCAGTTTCGTCAATAAAGCCATTCTGCTGGTGACTGTGGTTATACTGCAAAGATACACAAAAAGCTAATCGCACAGTGCTGCATCAAATTTTCCAATTGTAATGAGGATATGAAACCTGGGTTATCTCCTTAGGAATATGCCACAGTGATCACTTGCTAATCACAAGGTTTTCTTTTACTAGTTGATTAAACAATTATGGATTGAAAATGATTTCTAATGATAATGTCATCTAGAGTCACATGATCGAGAGCTACAAAGGACCACTGACAGCATCCGGCCCATCCCCTCTGTTTCCTGTATGTGGACAGTAAGACTTTGGGGCCGCATGGCTACTTAGTGGCAAAATCAGAAACTAACACTAGTTTTTCTGACACTTAATACCATACTGCTTCAAAAGACGAATGTGATTTAGAAGCAGAGCTCTGGCAAAGCAACAGGTTTCATGTAGCACTGGTGTCCTTCAGTTAAACTGGAATCCGCTGCTGCTATACCCACTTCGCAAAAAAAAAAAAAAAAAATTAAGTTACGAATATAATTTCCTCCTTTAAGTTCCTGACATTTTCTTAAATCTTTGGCATATGACATTGCTTGTATGCTAGCATAAAACAGAATAAATCAGTAAGTGGCAACAAATACTTTAAAACTCAGTCACATTTGATGTTTCTTTGTGTTCAAGTATATTTAAGCTCGTGCTTTTATATTTTACGTATGAAACTCTGTTCATATGACAAGTTTGTATTCTGAGACCTGAGTCAGTTGAGTCCAGTGGCCTATGCAGTTTTATCTCAAAACATCTACCTACATGTCCATGGTAGGCAGAATTCTTGGTCCCCCAAACCCTAATCCCTGGTGTACATACACCTTCTTCCAGTTACTCAAACATAAACGTAGGTGCTGCTGAGTGAATTCTGCAGATAAAATTAAGGCCCCAAATTAGCTGATCTTAATACAGAGATTCTTATCCAGGTAAGCCTTTTACATTTGAGTCTAGAGATCAGGGATAGAAGTCAAAGATTCGAAGCAAAACAGCGATTCACAGAAGGGAAATTCTCTGCTGCTGGCTTCAAAGACAGAGGTCGCGTGGCAGGGAACAACGCAGACTTCAGGAACTGACAGCGGCCCCCAGCTGACAGCAAGCACGGACACGGGACCTCAGTCCTATAACCACATGAGCTTTAACGAGGATCCTGAGCTCCAGATAAGAATGCAGCCCAGCCAGCACTTTGATTTTAGCCCTCTGAGTCCATGCAGAAAACCCAGTCACCAGGCGTGGACATCAGACATACAGAACTAAGAATTAATAAGTGAGTTTGTTTGAGGCCACTGAGTCTGTGGCAACTTGCCACGCAGCAATAGAAAACTGATACCATGCACCACTGCTCCTCACCCCCGCCAGCCCCAAGATGTACTGTAGATTATTCCCTGCCAATACCATTGCTTCTCGGCAGAGAAGTAAATGGCCTCCTCCTCCTCTTCATTTCGGTACAGCGCTGGGCAGCTTGACACTGACAGGATATCTGGGTCGGGGGAAGGCAACGAGTGCTGGGTGTGCTGGGGGTGGTGCGGATGGCGAGGGAGTGCTGGGTGAGGAGCATGTGGAGGAAGCTGAGCGCGCTGAGACTGCGGCGAGGATGGCACGATGCTGCGGCGAGAGCGGCACAAGCTGCTGCTTCTGGCTAAGGATCCAGGAGGTTTAGCCATGGTCCCTGAGAAACGTAACAGACAGAAACGCCCATGAAGTCCAATGCTCCCTTTATGGCCACTACAAATATACACAAAGAGAACTGGTGTCCCTAGTATGTCACTATTTAATCTCCCTTTATTGAAGCAACTGTACGATTATTACCATTCTCTACCACCTATACTAGGAAAGTTAAGAAACAAGAAATAAAAATGTAACAGAAAACAGGTATAGAAAATGAACAGGAGTGAACATAAACACATGAGGTTTTAATAAAAAACCTAAATTTACTAACCACAAAGGCTTAAAAATTTACCTAAGATGATAAATCCCTAAATTTAAAAATCAACAGCCTATTTATAAGAAATTTATATTTTACTATAAACTGTTTTATGATTGTTAACATTAAATGAGGAACACTATCAGTATAAAGTAGATTGGAGTTTTACCAATGGATATCTCTCGAAATGTAACAACTTGTTTGAATTTCAAGTAGTTTTAAATCAAGGAAATCATTGAACTACTACATGTACAGCCTCACAGCTGGTTAGAGCTGAGACCAAAACTTGTGTCTTGAGCACTGACTACTGTGGAACCAAACGTAAGTTTTAGACCATCCTGTCTCTGCTAGCAGGCTCAGTCTAGACCCAGGCACCCTCGTCCACACGCTCGATGTCTCCACTGAGTGGGCATTCCATTTCTCTCCCTAACTGGAACATGGCTCACCTAAGAACAGCCTTTTCAAGCTGAAGCTGTTCATTCCTGCACACTCCATATGCTACAGCGTCAGGACTGAGGTTGCCGGCCTCCTCGCTCCCCAGTATTATCTGCAAATCCTTATTCCCACACCCTTTTGTAAAAATGTGTTACAAAAATAGTTGAGCTCCTTCTGAAGCTCAACTATTAAGGAACATGAATGAATCTTCTACTTCCACTTCACTGGTCATTTCCCAGTCATTCTCTCTCTGACCAGTCCATCCAACCTGTCATCAACATGAGCAACTTCACATGTACGACCCATCCAACACCTTAACCAGCCAGGGTTTTCATCTCTTCTCCCCTGACCTTCACCTCTACTCTACCAGCCACTCTCATGCCTTGTCTTGCCATCATTCAGAACTGGTCCATCTTTGAAACTACAAGTCAAGACATCAAACATTTAGATTCTGAGCATGATTCTTTCTTTCTAGCTCATATATTATGTTCCTTCTACTTATTGATTATTGATATCTACAATAGACCTTACTCTATTGATTATTCCTTTTCTTGCCTTTATTTTCATCTTCTCCTTTTGTACTTCCCATCAGCATTTAAAAACATGCTGAAAAGACAAACCTAAAAAACAAGCAAACAAGGATTGGGGG
>NW_012154951.1:5920539-5920913 GCF_000956105.1 Propithecus coquereli | reverse complement strand
TCTTCATGCACAATTCTGGTATTAAATATGGATTTTAAGGAGCAACTGTGACTTTAAAAAGCTATAGTTTTCAAACAAAAGCACATATTTATGAAATCAGTGTTGCATTTGGCAAGCTTAAGGGCATATATATAATTCAAATAAATAAGCACAAACTGACAATATTCAAATTGCAGAGCCGACCCAGATCTAGCTATAACTTTACAACCATCACTACCTTGCAGCGTGGGGCAAGTGAAATGAATGAGGTCACACACTTCTAGTGCTCACTGCATCTATATTCTGTCCACTCCTCCTGCCTCCTTTAAGAGCTGAGTGGCTCCTTACTCTCCTTGTATTATCTGTCTGCCATTAAACCAGAGAATTAAAACCAC
>NW_012154951.1:5917054-5918399 GCF_000956105.1 Propithecus coquereli | reverse complement strand
AAAAAAAAAAAAAAGAAAACAGATGAGGGAGAAAGCATGCTTTCCTAAGTCAATCGATATAATTGAAAACTTTATCCTGGAGAATTTTCATGTTATTTCTTTCAGAAAGACCTGAATCTTCTACTAAAACTACGGAAGAACATTAACTGTATCCTACTGCAATGGAGTTGTTAGTGCGTGAACTGAGAATCTTTTTCTTTGCTAGAATTCAGATTAAGACTTATTCTTATTCCACACAATTTAATAAGTGTCAGAATTAATTTCTAGTAACTACTAACCTGAATCAGATATGAAGCAGCAACCTAGAGGAGAAAAGCTCCGTATAAAACTTTTATGATAATGATAAATAATGGTAATTTTTAAATGACACGGAAGTCATTTTGAAAGGTATACACTTCTCTAAATACAGTAATTTTACTTTACAGCCTATGATTACAAGAGTCAATTTACACAGTAAGTTACAATTTAATTCAGATCTTTGTATCCCAGATGGTTAGTCCCTCTCATATACAGCCTAAGAAACAAGTTTAGTAAATTTTGAAATATAAGAATACCTCATCCTTAGCAATAGCTAACTGCATTTCAGCATTTTGTCTTTTAATATTGTAATACTGTACTTCTACTTCATGTGTTAATTGGAGCCATTTTTGAAGTGCATCTGGAACAGACCAGCTGCTTCTTAGTTCAAATTCTTTTTCGGCTTTTTTCAGAGCCATGCGAACCTGGAAGAAGGGAGGGAGGGAAGCAGCAATGGAGAGAGGAAGGAGGGAGGTATTAAAATATTTTTTAGTACCCAAACTAAATGAAAAAGCAATTTCAAATATGCTCTTTGTAAACATCATTTTAAATTGCAAAGTCTAAATACAATCTGCTAAGCAAAGCTGCAAAGCCAGAGAGGGTAGAAGAGGCTTATATATATCTTAAGTTGCAATATTTTGTTTTTGAATTTTATTAATATCCAAGCTCATTGGAGGAAAAAATCCAGGGTATATACAAATTAAAACTGATCACAATTTTCCCATAATATATATTTGCTTTATAAGAGAAGTGTCCAAAATCAGGTAGAGACCTGCTCTATTACCACTTCTACTGTTCCCAGAGGACCCTATTATAGCTCCTTAACTACACACTCTTTTTTTCATATATCTTTTTTCTGTAGTTTTTCATGACACCTTCCTTATGGCCAGTTATCTCTCACTGTTACAAGTATTAACTGCTTATTATAGTCTATTTTACCATTTCTGCTACTTAATTTACTGTTTCTAATATACCAGAAAGTAGATAAGTGAGCATTTGCAGACCATATGTAAATTTCAAGAAAACAGCTTCTGAGAATCTACTTAAT
>NW_012154951.1:5913669-5914967 GCF_000956105.1 Propithecus coquereli | reverse complement strand
ATTTTGGAATATGACACGCAAAATCTTGCCTTTGCTATGTAATAGCTATGTGACCTAAGGCAAGTTATTTAACCTCTCTACCCTTCTCCTCTGTAAATGAGGATAATACCTATGTATTGTGAGGATTAAAATTTATGAGCAAACAATTGGCAATGTGTATAGCATACACTTATGGCACACAGCACTCAGAAAATTGTGTTTCTTATTCATATAATCACGTTGGATAGAGTTCTTTCTAAAATATCTATTTTCTTCCTTTTCACCTCATATTGACCCAAGATCTCATTAGGATTATTATGTTCATACTGGTACATCCTATCGTGGTAACTTTAGGGTCTACTGAGGTGTGCAAGGTCTCTATGCTAAAACTTCAGTAGCGTGTTCATGATTCATTAATTCTTTAATCAAGAATTAAATTCTTGATTTTTAATATTGTGTCTTTTCCCTCACTACGAGGCAATCACCTATGAAATGCTAGTATCAGTTTATGTCTCTGTAGAAGACTTCCCCAGTATGGCTTTCTGATTTGCCCTTTCTTATCTGCAAAGTTTAGAAAAACAGCTAACAGGCTTGGAAAAAACCGAGACTTAGAAGTCTTGGTGGGAACAGGCAGGGCATTCTCACAGGAGTAAAGGGCACAGTATCTAATTCTTGGACACAGCATAATTTTGGCCAGGCCTTTTTCATCAACTCCCTAATTCTCTACTACATTCTGTACTGAAAAGGTCTGGCAGGTAAATGAGGCATGACTGTAAAACATGTCTAAGAGTCAAATTAAAAGAACAAACTCCTTACAGGGAATAGTTCTTAAAAATGTATGTCTGGGGCACGAGGGGAAGACTAGTTACCAGTAACAAAAGAGATGACTGCATTCTGTCAGACAAATTCTCGAAAAAAGACAATCTTAAAGTAAACAGTAATGCATAGTGCACATTTTCTTATGAGTTGAAATTAAATGTCATTCATCACATAATTCTTATTATTTAGATGGTAACACTGCATAAAACAGAGCGAGAAGCAGAATATGCAGGTTCTTACTCTGTTTTACTACTGGGTCACTCTCCAATTTTGAGCAAGTTTTCTAATCCTCTTTTTGTTCCTCAGTTTCTTTATCAGTTAAAAAAAAAACAAGGGTCAAAGTCAGAAGAAGGAGATGGGATCACAAAAGCAGAGGCTGGAGTGGCGTGCTTTGAGGACGAAGGAAGGGGCCATGGGCCAAGAAATGTCAGTGGCCTCTGAAAGTGAAGAAGGCAAGAAAAGAGGTCCCCCTCGCCCCCCGACAGCCCGCAGAAGGAACA
>NW_012154951.1:5911191-5912476 GCF_000956105.1 Propithecus coquereli | reverse complement strand
TCTCTACTAAAAATAGAAAGAAATAATCTGGACAACTAAAAATATATAGAAAAAATTAGCCGGGCATGGTGGCACATGGCTGTAGTCCCAGCTATTCTGGAGGCTGAGGCAGAAGGATTGCTTAAGCCCAGGAGTTTGAGGTTGCTGTGAGCTAGGCTGACACCATGGCACTCTAGCCCGGGCAACACAGTGAGACTCTGTCTCAAAAAGAAAAAAAAAAGAAACTACGCATAGCCTTCAGTGTAAGGATATTGGACTATTTCTTCCACCTGCCCTTTAAGCAAGCCAGACGATAAACAGAGAAAAAACTAAAATTTTTAGTGTGTTACATAGTAATAAAAGTGCTAAGGAAAAACAGTCTTAAGGAAACCCTAAGAAAATGATAGAGAAGGAAGAGATAATCTATTTGAGGAATGATTTACTTAAAAATTAGCAAGAGCTCAAACTACAGATGTATAAAGATACATGATGGAATTGACGGGTTTATGGAATTGTGCACACACACACTCTAGACCTTCAGGCAAAGTGATGAGTGAACTACAGAGCACCCTGCTTCTGGAGCACCACAAATGCGTATTAGTTTTCCTTGAAGTAACTAAGGTAACTGAAACTCCATTCCTAAATTAAAGGGCAGAGGAATTTTTGATCTGAAAAAACCTACTTTATTTAAATAAACTAAGAAGAGTACTATATGCAAACTTCTGATAAAGAAATAGACAGCTTTCAGATACTACAAAAAAAAGAATTATGCAGAAAAATATTTTTTAAAACTCCAAAATTATAAACAAAAATTCACAACGGGACACTAAGTAGACAATAAAAAAAGAGAAACATTAAAGTAAGGGTAGGATGGCACTCACTCACTGAAAACAAATCCCAAGCAACATTTGCCTGGCATGATTCGTTGTGCAATGGCTTGGGACAGTATTGTGTTTAATAAGACAGTTGGGTAAGCTGAGTGGCGTCCCTGCTAATCTCTCAGGAAGAGAGAATTCCAGCTCAGGCCCCGTGACATGTAGTTGTATATACCACCACAAAATGTACATCGGCAAGACCTTTTTCTTAGAAGATTTTAAAATCAAAATTTCTATTCAGTTTTCATTTCCAAGGAAGTATACAGAAAATCTCAACAAATTTCAGTCAAGTTATTCTCTTTATTCATAAATATTTTCCCTAATGTTATTTCCATAAATTTACTTCCCCTTAAAAGAGCTCAATGGAGAACATTTAACATAGAAACTACATATATATTTTTGACATAAATTGAGGCTGAACCATGTTTAGA
>NW_012154951.1:5905566-5907906 GCF_000956105.1 Propithecus coquereli | reverse complement strand
CAAGTACATACATTTATAATAAATTATGACATTATGATATTTTTCTAAAAATATGAAATATGCATACATTCCTAATGTGTGTAATAACCTAAATAACTGTTTAAGCACATGCCCATATTGTATTTTTACAAAGTGCATTTTCCTACATAAGTAAGTTATGATTTTCTTTGACTTACCTTTCTTGTAAGTCCATTAGACTTTGCTCCGCAGTTTGTAGACTCTCTAAGTCTTTCATCATTTTTGCGACATGTTCTTTTGATGTCTTATTCTGCGTATAAGCAAACCAGCACCCTCCAACACCAATTACTATAGAAACTGTGAGGATAAAATCTTTCATCCAGTTATGAGGTGGGCCTATGAAGAGAATTACAGATGATTAATCTTTGAATTGTAACAGAACCTCAACACACAGAGTCACTTTTTCTTAAATAGTAGATATTTAAGAGTAAAATAAAACAAAAAACTGAAGATCTCCATCTTATGTACAAACTCTAGCCTTTTAAAAATTGTTTCTTCAAATAATCAATGTGCTTATTATGACTATCTGATATACTGGACCTCTAGGACAGAGATAAAGCCATGTGGACATGCTATGCCCTGCTGATGGTAGAGGAAGTAGTAACCAAAGTCACTGGGATCCTTGGACAAGCAACAGCATCTCCAATCAGGTGCTGCTAGAATGGTCCTCTGCGGGATAAAAGAAGTCATGAAGAGTATCATCATTGTCATTCCAACTCCTTTCCTTCAGTCAAGTTAGGCAGCTGTCATGCTTTCGGACATAAACTGGAACCTAATCATTCACCAGCAAGCATCTTCCCCAAGCATGTAGTTATGTAACTAATTAGGTTAATAGCGGTTCTCAGACATTTGACAATTTTTGGCTGCCACACCTGGGGAGAGTTGTTACTGGTACCTAGTGGGTAGAAACCATGGATATTGCTGAATATCCTACAATACACAAGACAACCTCCTTCCCATGCCCCCTCTGTCAGTAACAAAGAATTATCCGGTCCAAAACGTGAATAGTGCTAAGGCTGAAAAACCCTGGCCTAACTGATCATAACAAGTATTCCATTTTAGATGACTATTTGCCAGAGACATGGGGGTTACTAGCAAGAAAGAGCAGCATCTCCTTCCCTAACATGCCAGGCATGATGTTAACCATCAGCACTATGTCTGAAGTAAAGAGTAAGGAGCCAGGGCCTACTGCCTTCAGGGACACAAAACACAGAAATCACTATTCAGATTTCCTAATTTAGCCCTGACCGTCAATACACACCAATTTTTAGGGGGTTCTCTGTAAGGGAGACACAATGATAGCTAATGCAATATAACGTATTAGTTTGATGCTCCAAAGAGATATAGTTCACAGTGGAAAACGGCTTAAATGTTCAGGCCTCCAGCAAGAAGACATTTTGCAGTTTGATAACATGAAGAGCTCTATAGAAATCTCAGGTTCCTATGCTGACAAGTCTGGGGTCCGTCTAAGTCTGCACAGCGTGATACGTACCATGCTCTTTGCCAGAGACCTCCAATGCTCTGTATTTCCAGAGTGCACTTCCTCACCTACAGTGGAGGAGATGCACTGCAGAAGGCTACAGTCTCAAAAGGATTTGTTTCCATTTCTGCCTCAGAATGAGGGGTTTAGCTCAGGCTCTACTTCAACTATGGGCCCTATTCTCTGACTCTAGCTGAAATAATAATCATCATAAATAACAATAAATAGATGGACAAGTCCCAAGTCTACAATAATCGCCACAAACTGGAAAAGATTTAAGTAAAAACTTCTTTAAAATGTATCTCTGTTCATTTGACAATGCTGGTTTTCCACAAATCCAACCCAGGTGTTCTGATTGTAGTGCTCATTCACTCAAATAATAATTCTAAGACAAACATATTTAAAAGCTTATGCATCATTAACTTTTTCACTGGTTTATTTAAATATTTGTTTGTAACTTTTGTTGAGATTAGTTTGATTTCTTTTCAAAGGACTTGATGATAAAATTTTTTTTGGCTTAGAAAGTGGTTTATTCCCAGATTAATAAAATATAAATATTCCTGACCAGGTTGTATATACAGACAAATTTTATATTTTAACTCCTATTTTCACCATTCACGTGGAAAAAATCTGACAGAATCTCACAGAAGGCATTCGCCCAATGGATTCAGTCCAGAACTTAGGACAAGGAAAAGGTTAGAAAAGGATCATCTCTATGGAACACTCGCCATTTGAGTAGTGTTCTCTTTCCTAGGGTTTGTAATTTCCACCAACTCTCAAAAAGGCGAGTTCCAGCTGTTTCATCAGCTGCTCTTTTAGCTTGAGCCAAAAATGAACTACCA
>NW_012154951.1:5904375-5905390 GCF_000956105.1 Propithecus coquereli | reverse complement strand
AGGGGCCATGGGCCAAGAAATGTCAGTGGCCTCTGAAAGTGAAGAAGGCAAGAAAAGAGGTCCCCCTCGCCCCCCGACAGCCCGCAGAAGGAACATAGCCCCGAGGACCCACTGCAGACTCACTGTGACCTCCAGAACTTTAGGATAATAAATTTGTGTTTATTTAGGCCACTAAGTTTATTTTTTTTAGTAAATTTTTTACAGCAAGAATAGGAAATGGATGCATCTGCCTATAATTAAATTCTCCTAGAACCTCACTTTCTCCAAAGGACTCTGTGTAATGCCTACATTCTATCTTGAGTAACTGAACAGAAGAAAGGACATCTTTTAGATAGCTTCAGAATTTTTAGCAATTATGTTCTAAAACCATTTAATAGGATTCAAATGGATGTTTAGTAGAGATCGTTTTACCTTACAGAGGATTTCAAAATTAAAGATACTTTATTTTATTAGGTTACAGTCAGAAACTCAAACATATTATAGATGTTAAATAAACATCCTAAATTTACTCAAGGCAATGAACATGGCATGAGATAAGATTTCATGAATGAGTGAACATGACAATAATTTTATCTTTAAGTTACTACTTTATTATTTAGTTATATGGACTTTGATCAATGTTAACAATATAAACAAATGATTCTTTTATTAACTGAGGAACGGTATACAACGAAATTAAATGCAGGAGACTATACAAAAACAGGACCTGGCTCCTCAGAATGGCAATACAAATATCCTAATGAATAATTTTCTTTAACATAAATACCTGTTCCAACTCCTGCTCTGCATACTGGCGTCTGCTCAGTTCACATTCAGCCCCCTCCCGTAGCTCTCTCAGCCGGCAAGCCTCCTCCTTTGCATAATTAATTTCATCCATCATTTTACGCTCTAGATTTTGCTTTTCTACGGCAACATTTCTGTTTTCTTCCTGTGCCTTCTCAAGCCTTATAGAACAATAAAAATGAAAATTCCTCGCAAGTTTCCAAAATTTCATTTTTTACAAGAAGAATACTGT
>NW_012154951.1:5898323-5900135 GCF_000956105.1 Propithecus coquereli | reverse complement strand
AATAATAATAATAATATAATCAATGACAATAAAAACAAGCATGTACGATATGCTGGGTCCTGTGCCAATGATTTTATTAATACTCAAGAAAACCATATAATGTATATAATATCTCCATTTTATAGGTGAGGATACTTGTGTGAGGTTGAGTAACTTGGACAAGGTTACATAACTAGTAAGAGGTAAGAAGACAAGGATTCAAACCCAAATATATATGATTCCAAAGACTACTCTGAACCACCACATTTTATTTGGGAAAATAGTACCTCTGAGTATGGAGAAATTATAGGAACTCCAATGAGGCTTCTATAAAGCCTTAGGGAGCAAAGAACTTTAACATTTCCTTTTCAAAATGCCTTCCTTCATCTTTTCCACAGATACCTTTCCTGCGTGTTTCCCTTACACCTTTAACATGATGCTTATCACACTGCTTGAAGGCAAAAACTATGTCTTACCTCTCCAAAGCCTGCATGGTATTTGACAAAAGTAAAAGCTTGAGAAATGTTCATATAATAGTTGAATGAATGCATGGATGGATGTGTGAATGAATTAATGGCAATACTATCAACACACCAAATTTAAGAAAGATAATGAGATGTAGTCAAAAGGAAACCATGTAACAGAATTTTATGCAAGGTATAGTATGAGCCCAGAAGTGGAAATGATTCCACCTGAGTGGATGAGGGTGTCAGGGAAGTACACACAGGTCTGAAAGGAAGGAGAAGGTATGTTTCGGGTGAAGAAAGCCTTAGTATAAGCTCTCGCAATTAAGAATTGCAGAGTATAGAAAATACAGTAAAAGATTTAAGATAAACATTACAGCTAAAACAAAACAAACATAGTTCAGGCTGCATGTAGCAGATGTAACAGTGTTTTAATGTCACAGAAAAGAAATACCATAATAGATTATTGTAAGCCAACTATCTGGAAGGTGTAATGCATTTTCTTTTTTCAAATTTTTTTTAATTTTACATTATTATGAGTACATAATATTTGTATAATAATACATTTTCCTATACATGCTTATAACCAGCTCTTATATCTACAAATCCCCTACAAAAAAGCTCTATAACTTACATAGTAATTGAAGTTAATTGATATTGCTCCTTTAGGCTGACTCATCTAATTTCCATCACCACATAACAGGGGCTTGAGGAAGAGTTTACTGTTTTCCTTTCTCTTCCCCTAAAGTCCTCAATGGACTGACGTGAAAACTGAACTTTTACATTTGTAATTTTTTTCTATAGTAACATGTTCATTATTCTAAAAAACTGACCTTGACAAGTGTATGATGTTGTTTGTCTCTACAATTCTACTAGAATTTAAGGCATCTCTGATAAACTTTACCTAACCAAAAGAAAAAAGTGGCTGTAACATTGACTGTCAAACATAGATCAGCCTATTTTATTTTACATTGTTGTATTCAAAAAAACTTCCCAAAAGATAACATAAGAAAAATACTATCGCTCCTCATATCCAGGACAACACATATAAATCAAAAAACCCTGACCCCATTTTAATACTCTGTCCTGTTTTAACTTAGGAATCTGTTTCACTTAAAAGCAAGAACTGTATTTAATTTTTTTCTTCTTTCTAGCATCGACTTGCACCACGAACATAAAAGATATTCAATAAGTACTTGTTGAATTGACTCTTACCCCTTTCATCATTCTAGTCACGTGCATAATAAAATCAGAAATATTGGAGCTGATGTTCAGAATACATTTAATGGAGATCTGAAAACTTCCAACTTGATCTAAAATACAAACCTCAAAGGAACAAAGCCTTCTTATTTAAATAGAACATGTAAAC
>NW_012154951.1:5870625-5897200 GCF_000956105.1 Propithecus coquereli | reverse complement strand
AATTTCAGAGGAAATAAAGATGTTAGATTGAATTTCCAATTTTATCAACAGAAGTACTAAAATGGTATCTAGCACTCTATGACAAGCTAAAAACAATGAGACAAACCTCCCACCCACAAAGGCTCACAATCTAAAACAGAAGAGACAGATAAAAGTGATTAGGACAAATATTAGCATGATTAAGTCTAAAATAAGCATCTATGCACAGTTTGTACAGGATGAAATAATCCATCATTTCCCTGGTTGTGGAAAACTTACCAGATATATACTTACTCATTGTTTCATGTAGCCATCCATCCATATACTATTGTAACACTGTAAACATTCTGAGTGTCAGGTTCCATTATAAGCACCAGGCATATGGCAGTGAACAAGATGGATAAAGTGTCCTTGCCCTTATGGAACTTAAATTCCTTTGGGGTTGGGGGGGTGCAATTTATGAAAGAATAAAATGGAGGGAAATTTCAGATTGTGAGTAGCTCTAAGAGAAAGGAAGGAAAGATGTCAGGGTAACCCTCTCTGAGGAGCTGACATCTAAACTGAGACCTAAAAATTGCAAGTTATGAAGATCTGGGAGAGAAGATCCCAGAGGGGAAAGCTAGTGTCAAAGCCTTCAGATAGAAGTGAGCTAGCAGTGCTCAACAAATAGGCAAAGGCCGGGCACGGTGGCTCACGCCTGTAATCCTAGCTCTCTGGGAGGCCGAGGCAGGCGGATTGTTTGAGCTCAGGAGTTCGAAACCAGCCTGAGCAAGAGCGAGACCCCGTCTCTACTAAAATTAGAAAGAAATTAATTGGACAACGAAAAATATATAGAAAAAATCAGCCGGGCATGGTGGCGCATGCCTGTAGTCCCAGCTACCCGGGAGGCCGAGGCAGGAGGATCACTTTAGCCCAGGAATTTGAGGTTGCTGTGAGCTAGGATGATGCCACGGCACTCTAGCCCGGGCAACACAGTGAGACTCTGTCTCAAAAAAAAAAAAAAAGAAATAGGCAGAAAGTCAGAGAGGGGCCAGGTCATCAAAGACTTTCAGGAACTCTGCATAGTTTTCTAATTTCAATAAAAAGAAGGAGAATAAAATAATCTGGTTTTAAATGTCACTGATGTGGAGAATGGATTGTATGAGATAAGACTGGCAACAGGGAGAGATAAGGAAACCATTTCTTACATAACCATCCAGGCAAAAAAAACGCTATTGCCTTGGACTGTGACAGTAGCAGAGAAGATAATAACAAGTGGTCAGATTTAGGATACACTCTGGGGATAATTCTCATAAGATGTGCTGATAAAATGGATAGGGGTTGGTAGGTAGAGGGAAGCCGGAAGCACAAAGGGTGGTGTCATTAACAGAGATAGGAATGGATGGGCAGGAACAGACTGGGAAAGTACTCAGGGTCAGGTGATAGAGATCAAAAGTTGTGTTTTTGGACATGTTATGTTTGAAGTATGTATTAAACAATTAAATGTACATAATACAGTAGCAGTGAGATACACAAGTCTGCGCTTAATGGAAGTTGGGGCTAGGGATAGAGATCTTAATCGGTAGTCATCAGTGTACAGATGATCTGTAGACTGAATAAGACTGACCACAAAAGTGAAGATAGCTATTAACAGATTCTAGGAGACTGGACCTAAATCATGAAGAAAATGATAACTAACATCTATTCTCCTGGACATTTATTTTAAATTTAGCCCTTTATACGAATTTTCATCTTTAACCCTTAAAAAAAAAGAAAACTTACGAGGTCTTAACATGATTATCTCCTTTTTGGAGATGAAAAACTGAGGAGATAATGGAACCAAGACACTAAGAAGCAGGACGGGATTTGAACTCAAACCAACCACAGAATCTGAATTTACACTACTCTGAAAGCAATAATACTAAATAACAACGAAGATACAAAAAGCAGTTAAACACTGAAAGCAAATCAGAAGTTTCTGCTTGTATGAAGGGTAATGATGAGTTTACCCAAAGGAAAGGATGCAAGTGTGCTTGAAAAATGAGGAGTTTTATATTGTTTGCATTTAATTTCAGGGATTGGGAAAACAAAGTGCTTACAGACCACAGAAGAGGTCAAAAGAGAGTGAAGAAAACAAGAGAGCAATAAAAGAAGATCTGGGAATCCATCTGTGTATAAATAAATCTTTAAAAGATCTAATAAACTGCATAAAATTATGAATTCATATTTGAAAGCAAAGCTAGATTTTCATAATCTTCCCTTTTCATTTCATGTTCTTTGGAGAAAAAGCTTAAATAAATCACAAACAAAAATTTCAATTAAAAACATTATGTGGTAATTGATAATTTTATATCGACACAAAGCTCTATTTTTACTGCTCTCTCCTTCGTGTGTTCCTGCCATAAAGCCTGGACATGAGCCTGAGGCTGCCGTATCCATTTAGCCAAATAACTTAGGATATCAGCCAAAGGTTCAGGCCCTGGGTGCTTTCCATTGAATTTAATACATTCAAAGTAGCTTTTTTACTCTTAAGTTTCTTCCTATTCAAGATGAAATGCATTGAGAATTGCCCTGTCTCGACTGCCAAAAAAACCTCAGTGCAGCTGCACCTCACACACCCACACAAAAACCTCAGTTAAGAAAACAAGATAAGATTCTCTCTCTCATTTCTATGACTGTTAAGCAGTAAAAGTCCCTGATCTAAATACTTCAGCACATCAAAATATCCCCCTCCAATAAGCCAGTACAGAAAGGAAGAAAAATCAAATGAAAAAGAATAGATAATTAAAAGGTCCAAATCCTAGCATTAGTCTACCTCGTAAATAAAAAATTGTAGTGGTTTCCTTGACAATAAATCTTTAAAACAACAAAATTCTAACATAAAACAATTTATCTGGGGAGGAGGTTCACTTCCTCCTTTTGCTGTGGTTTCTTTGGTGATGCCTAGTAAACGCCCTCACTTCTCTTCTCATGACCAGGAGTTGCATTTTATATTAGCTTTCTCTGCTCCAAATTCTCTACTTTTCTTTCAATTTTTAGAACAGATTATACCCTGTCTTTCCTCAGGGCCTTTGTACATGCTGTTTCCTCAGTATGAGACCCTTATCTCCATCCCTCTGCCTCTTCATTGCCTATTTATTAAACTTTCTTATCTTAGATAAAAGTTTAATTCCTCAAGTGAGCCTTTACAAACATTGCTATATGATCACATATCCCTCTCTACTCTTTATGCACAGCATTTAACTAATTATAATTATTTGTATGATTATTCCTTCAACATCTTTTTATTCTACTAAAGTATACATTTCTTGCTCACCACTTGGTACACAGGGGCTCAACAAATTATTTGTTGGATGCTCTTGAATAAAGTAGAACATGTTTAATTGATAAGTATAAGAAATCTATTTTTACATTTTAGTGAGAAGACCCAAATAAACAGAAATAGGTATTTGTCCATATAAAAAAATTCTTGATGGTAAAAGAGTCATTCATTTAAGAATTACCAGTTCCTTACAACTTGCCTGTCATTGGTCTTTCACACACGCTGTTGCTCAATAGCACTTCCATCACAGAGCAGGCAGAGGACATGATATTCCTTCAAAAAAATATATTTCCCAATCTGCAAACTACATAGATGCCAATTTCTTACTGTTAACTTCTATTGTTTCTGCTCAAAATTATGGCCAATGCTATACGGTGATGTCTCCGAGTGATTTTTGGCAATTTATTCCAAGGCCAATAGAAAGAACCCTGAAATGCAAAGAGTCCTGATTCTAGTTCCAGCTGTGTCACTGGTTCACAGTGATATCATAGCTAGGTTATTTAACTGTGGCTCAGATTCTCTCTGTAAATTGATTTATCATAGTTGTTCATATGAGTATTTTAGGGGTACATGTGACATTCTGATACATATATATAATGTGTAATAGTCAAATCAGGGTAATTGGGATATCCATCACCTCAAACATTTATCTCTTCTTTCTGTTGGGACCATTATTCTTCTTTTCCAGAAGACCAAAATTCTTCTTTTCCAGCTATTTTGAAATATACAATAAATTATTAACTATAATTTCCCTAGTCTACTATTAAAATACTAGAATTTATTCCTTCTAACTGTATTTTTGTACCCATTAACCAATTTCTCTTCATTGCCCCCAATCTGTTCCCAGCCCCCGGTCACCCCCATTCCACTCTAACTTCAACAGATCCACTATTTTAGCTCCCACATATGCGTGAGACCGTGCAATATTTGTCTTTCTATGCCTGGATTATTTCACTTAACATAATGACCTCCTGTTCTGTCCACGTTGATGCCAATGTCAGGATTTCATTCTTGTTATGGCTGAATAATATTCCATGGGTATATGTACCACATTTTCTTTATCCATTCACCTGCTGGTGGATACTTAGGTTGATACTTAGGTGGATACTTAGGTTGATTCCATATCTTGGCTATTAGGTATCGTTGCTGTAATAAACATGGGAGTGCAGATATCTCTTCAGTATACTGATTTCCTATCTTTTGGATAAATACCTGGCAGTGGGATTGCTGGATCATACAGTAGTTCTATTTTTACTTTTTTGAGGAACCTCCATACTGTTTTCCATAATGACTACACTACTTTACATTCCCACCAAAGAACATTCCCCTTTCTCTGCTTTCTTGCCAACATTTGTTATTTTTTGTCTTTTTGATAATAGCCATTCTAACTAGGGTGAGATAATATCTCATTATGATTTTGATTTGTATTTTCCTGATGATTAGTGATGATGAACATTTTTTCATATACCTGTTGGTCATCTGTATGCCTTCTTCTGAGAAAAATCTATTCAGGTCTTTTGCCTATTTTTAAATCAGATTATTTGTTTTCTTGCTATTGAGTTTTTGAACTTTCTTATACATTCTGGCTATTAATCCCTTGTCAGATTGACATTTTGCAAATATTCAACAAAGTGAAGAGACAACCTATAGTATGGGAGGAAATATTTGCTGTGCAGAAGCTTTTTAGCTTGATATAATCCCATTTGTCTATTTTTGCTTTGGCTGCCTGTGCTTTTAAGGTCTTACCCCCAAAAAAATCTTTGCCAAGACTAATATCCTGAGGCATTTCCCCAATGTCTTCTTCTAATAGTTTCATAGTTTCAAGTCTTAAAGTCTTGAATCCAATTTGAGTTGATTTTTGCTTATGTTGAAAGGTGGGGATCTAGTTCTATTCTTCTACATATGGATATCCAGTTTTCCCCACACCATTTATTAAAGAGACTGCCCTTTCCCCAGTGTATGTTCTTGGTCCTTTTGTAGAAAATTAGCTGGCTTAAGTGTGTGCATAGATTTACTTCTGGGTTCTCCACTCTGTTCCATTGGTCTATGTGTCTGTTTTGATGCCATTTCCATGCTGTTTTGGTTACTATAGCTTTGCAGCGTAAGTTAAAATCAGGCAGTGCAGTGCCTCCAGCTTTGTTCTTTTTTCTGAGGATTGCTTTAGCTAGTCAGGGTCTTCTGTGGCTCCATACGAATTTTAGGACAGTTTTTTTTTTTCTATTTCTGTGAAGAGTATCATTGGTATTTTGATAGGGCAGGCACTGAATCTGTAGATCACTTTGGGTAGTATAGAAATTTTAATAATATTAATTCTTCTAATCCATGAGCATAAGGTATCTTTCCATTTTTTTGTGTGTCCTCTTCAATTTCTTTCATCAGCATTTTATAATTTTCTTTATAGAGGTCTTTCACTTCTTTGGTCAAACTTATTCCTAGGTATTTTATTTGTTTTTGTAGCTATTTTGAATGAGATTGCCTTCTTGATTTCTTTTTCAGATTGATTGCTGTAAGCATACAGAAACACCACTGATTTTTGTATGTTGACTTTATGCCCTGCAACTGTACTAAATTCATTTACCCATTCTAAGAGTTTTTTGGTCAAGTCTTTAGGGTTTTCTAAATATAAGATCATGTCATCTGAAAATAAAGATAATTTGACTGCTTCCTTTCCTATTTGAATGTCTTTTCTTTCTTTCTCTTGCCTAATTGCCCTGGACAGGACTTCCAGTATTACACTGAATAAAAGTGTTAAGGCATCCTTGTCTTGTTCCAGGTCTTAGTGAGAGGCTTTCAATCTTCCTCCATCAGTATCATATCAGCTATGGTTTTGTCGTCACATATAGCCTTTATTGTGTTGAGATATGTTCCTTCTATAACCCAATTTGTTGAGGGTTTTTATCACGAAGGGATATTGAATTTTATCAAACACTTTTTCAGCATCTATTGAAATGATCATATGGTTTTTGTCATTGATTCTGCTGATATATCACACTTATTGATTTACATATGTTAAACCCTTCTTGAATCTTAACACACAAAATAATAAACTTGAGATAGGCCACCTTTAAAATGCATTTAAATTCTGTTTCTTTGTTTCCATTATAACAAACAAGAGTTGGTGTTTAAAACATTGCTAATGAAACTGTTAGACGAGAACAGTAGATTGTAGAAAGGGAAAAGTGACTTTAAGAACTTTCAGGACAGCCATAAAAACTGCTAACATTTTGTAAATGTTCACTAAATACCAGGAGATTTGCAAACGTTATTCAAATAATCATTGCAACAACACTTTGAAGTAGGTACTTTTATCACCATATTGAACCTAAAGGTTATGAAATTGAAGTTCTTAATTAGGTATAACACACTAGTAAATGGTCAAATCAAGGTTTTGGACCAAGCCTGTTTCTAGAGTCGTCAACCACTGTGCAGTAACATTGCCTCTTTAAAGTAAACTATATGGTCCTGATAATCAGATCAGGCACCTCAAGCAGGCAGTTTATAGTGCAGTCATACTCACAACCATGTCTGCAGCTTTCTGAATATACCATATTCCCCCATGCCATTCCTTCTTTGCCAGGCTTCCTCTTCCTTAGCCTTTCTTCTCTTACTCAGATAAGAAACTCCCTCCTCAATGAAGTTTTACCTAGTCACTATTTCTAGATTATAGTTGCTCTTCTCTGTGCTCCCTGATCACCTGTGCATAGATCTGCCACAGGACTTATCATATACTATCATGAGACTGCACATGCCCATCTTGCCCTCTGGGTGATGAGTTCCTAGAGAGCAGGAACTTGCTCTTTTACCTAACACAGTGATTATTAACACAAAAATGTCACACTCCTTTGGGGCTTTACATTTAATTATATACTGTCACATATATTCTCATTTAAAGCCCCATGACCACCTTTGATAGATATTTGTTATCTCTACATTCTACACAAAAACCTTGGCCAAGAGAGGCCAAGTGATCACACACATGATCACACACTTCTAAAAACTAAGAGAGCTAGAATGTGAAAGTTTGAAATGTGAAACACATTTTCTCTTCGAAAGAAACTTTTCAGACATAGAGTACTAACAGCAATACGAAAGTTAAATATTATATATGAGCAATCTGCCACAGACAACTGCATTGATGGACTCAGGATTCTCCTAGAGACATCAACTATACATCGATGGAGTTATGTCAGTTCTTCCTTATAGAGGTGTCTCCTACTACTTGGAAGAGGGGCTCCAACAGGCTTAAAGACATCAAAAGCCAGGGGATTCAGAACTGGAGCCATGGCTCTAGAACAAAGAGGGTGGTGACAGATGGAAGAGAGGGGACAGTATGGTATGTGCATCCAAAACTTCAGGAGACAAGAGGGTGCAGGAATGTAGAATGGTGGGGAGAGGGAGACATACATTTGTGGATTTTTACAGGAACAGAGGCAAGATAAGGATTCTATTTTTCATTACTCTCCCACACCCCTTGCTGCTATCAACAGGGCGCTTTCTGTAACAGAGAATGAATGATTCTACACCAAACAAGTTGACCTCTCCTCCCCCTGCCTACTTGCTGCTGTCAGTCCCATTACAGTGTAACTATTTTGGACCGACACTTGAAAGACATGAAAACTGGGGTCCTAGTAATGGGGAGAATAAAGAGATAGGAAGGGCTAGCAATAGCCATCATCAGAAAAGCAAGGAAATTGGCATTCCTGTGGCCACCTAACTGAAGCAGCCTTCTAAAAAAGATACATGAGTCATTCATAGGTATATCTTCAGTTGTACAACTACATATAAATAGATGAAACACTTTGACTGAAAGTGATCTTTTCCTCTCTAAATTTCTATAGTACCTACTATTTCTACTATTTCTATTTCTTACTTATTTGTATCATACAAGCTGTCTTGCTTTGTAACTATTTGGTTATATCTTATGTTCCTAATATATTGTAAGCTTCCATAAGACAATGACTATTGAAAAAGTTGCCATTTAAGTATTAGCTGAATGTATAACTGGCTTTTTTCTTCCTTAAAGGATCTGTTTTGTTTTGTTTTTAATTGTCTACTTGCTATCCCATAGTTGTGGTAAAGACAAACAATATTGTTTCCATGCTATCTCATTTAAAGGCAGCATTGGAGAATCCTTGGCTCCAGAACAGGATCACAGAAATCTGTAACACAATGGAAGCACTCATTTAGAGCTGCATGATCCATAGTAGCATGAGAAGAAAATTTGTGTGCCCTGCCTTAAGCAAACCTGATATAAAGAAATCATTATAAAAGACAAACTTTAAAAGATTAAAATATATGTATTTACTTGTTCATCCATAAAACGCAATCTTATAAAACCAATGTACCCAGTGCATGTAGCCATATACTTGTATTAAGTTGCAGGCCTAAAAATACAAAACAGCTTAATAAAGTACTGCCATATAAATTGTCATCTGTTATATTTAAAGCAAGTACATGCTATCCTAAAAAATCTTTAAAGATGATTTGTGAAATCACCTAAATACTATGGGTAATTATAAAGCATTCTGTGCATCTGTATAGGCATGTTAATAAATAGTAGCAGCTAACATTTTGTGAGCACTTGGCAATTTCCAGTAACTATACGAAATGCTTTATGTGAATTATCTCAAGAAATTCTCTCAACAACCCTATGAAGTAGGTATTAGAAGGAATATTATAATCCTTGGTGTGCAGATCAGGAAGCTGAAGCTCCAAGAGTTTAAGCAACTTGCCCAAATTCACACACCAAGTTCAGGAGTAGAAACAGGATTCAGTACATCTGCTGACTTCAAAGCCCCAACTCTTAACCCCCATGCTCCTCCTCCTCTCCCTCTTCTACATTCTGAGAAAACCTCGGAATACAGCCAATTCCCATCAGCTACGGCAGACTTTGGATATAACAGACATACACATTACATTCATTTTGCTTCTCATTTTTTAATTACTCTCCTACTACTTTTAAAAATGCTATATACTAAATTTATGATTTCAAAAACATTTGTAATGTCTTTCTTAATGTTAAGAAAGCAACTGGCATAACAGTTTCTTTTGGCAAACTAAAGTATTTCAGAGAAATCGATTTCCAATATCCTGAGATAGAACAGTAGAGTTTAATACAGCACAATTAAATACATACTCGCTGCTTTTTATTACAGCATAAAAATATCTTTATAAGTACCAAAATATTTGGCAAGGGAGTCAGAGGGAAGAAAAAAAGAATAAATACTACTAATAAAAATAACTATATTCAAAGTTGCCCATATGAAATGTTTATGGAAAGAAGTTCTATATTTTGAAGCTTCTCTGATGTAACAGCTAAAAACCTATTAGCAGTTTGAAAATGTTTGAATTATTGGCATGTTTACATAAAATACTCTATTCTAAAACAACATAAGTATACGCTAGTATTCACCACTTTTAAATTCAATTTCAACTGAGAATTTCAAGTTTAAAGGCCTCAAAAGTTCTTTTTAGAACAACAGACATAATTTATCATAGGAAAATTCAATTAATCGAAGGTTCAATATAGTAGGGCTTTGATAATTAAAAGAAATTTTAACTAATGTAAACATGAAAGAAAATAATAACCTTTTAAATCTAAAAGCTGAACAAGTTTAAGGCCTTCCACATTTCATTGTTAACTGAGTTAACAGTCGGTTTTATAGACTTTCTGGTGTCACTTCTGAGTGAGACTTTAGATGCTCAGCTGCTCAGCACAGTCAAGACAGGCTTATCTTTAGCACAGAGCCAGAGCATGAGCTCCTCATACATACGGTGGTCAACAGGGCATGTCTTTGTTGCATGGACTAAATTCCTGCAACATGCTATATTTGGATGCCTAAAGCCACACCCTGAACTTGGGGAGTTCAGACATTAGTAGCTACACCAAAGAGAAATATTAATACAGACTTTCACTCATGAGCTCCTTACCTTTTATCGCGTAAGAATTACATGTCATTTTTAGAGATACTACGTAAATGCTGGTAAATGTCAAAACATTCAGAATTTAAAAATTACCAGGGTGTTTTTGTTCCCAACAGCAGTACAAGGGACACTAAGGGAAGGCTTTATTACCTTTTCTATTATAAACTGAAATCTAAGGAAACTAAGTGTATTAGCAACACCTACTCCCATGAAGATGGTGAGAGAGAATAAAGATATATCTGAATAGAAATTGGAGAAACAATCAGTCTTAGAATGCTGTGAAGATTTAATTGACAAAATGTATACAGAAATGACTCCTATGAATGTGCTCTGCAAACGTAAATTACTGCCATAAAATAAATAACAAGTATAGAATCAGAAGTGTTGTGTAAGTAAGTAAATTCAAGGAATGTGCTCTTTAAAAATGATTCAACAAAACCAGTGGACTTAATGGCCATAGGGAACTAAGTGTTTAATCAAGTATTTCTAAACATCTCATTATGGTGTCACTGAAGATGACACCTTAGAGACAGAGTGGCTAAATCTCTGGTTATTCTTTCTTCTATTTTATACTCATCTTTCCTCCTTTTTTTTAAACACTGATCTGAGAATAAACAGGAGTATTTCACAGCAAATGAAGTTCTTTAAGAGCAAACAATGTTTCTTACTTATTTCTATATTTTCAACATGTTATACGGTGACAAAAATACAGCAGACACTAAACAAATGTGGAATAGCAGGTACATAGTAGGAACTCAATTAATATTTGTTGGATGAGTGAATGGATGACAAAATGATTCTGTTAACCAGCCTGTCAAGAAAACATCACCTTCATTGATTCTTTTCAGTGGCATTTCTAGATAAAGCAAGAAACTTTTCAAAAGTGTGACTAAGCTTCATAAAATGAAGAGGAAGCTACCTTCCAAAAGAATACGTTTAACAGCAGCAAAGAAATTCTACTTCTGAATTACAGCTTTACAAATGCTTGCTTTAATTCTCTACTATTAACATTTTTTCCTCTTAGAATTTGAAAGTTTCTTCAAAAGATTTTCTGTACAGGCAACTTGCAATTCCTTCAATCAGCAAATATTTTCTAAGTGTACAGTAATTACTACTGGTAAATAGATAAAATAAATAAAACATCAGAGTCGAGGAATTATTACCAAGCCTAGCAGAAAGCATGATGTAATAAAATGCATTAACTTTAAGAGGGAGTTCAACAAAAATGAATACAAAAGCCCAGTTAATAAATATTTTCTTTCTAAAGGGTATTAAATTAAAAGCCAGCTAAAAATTGAGCTTTCCCTGCTAGTTGTCACACAATGTCCAGGTAAGAAGAGACATTACAATCAAAATGTGTAAATTCTGGTTTAAGAATAGAAAAATTCACCAATTCCAATGGTAGAAATATTTTCAATGTAATTTTACTCAGAAAATTTCTTTTTGATCTCCAATTACACATGATTTTTCTTACTGTATTTAGCATTTAAAAATTCTACCAATTTATTCGAGTGCAGTGGCTCATGCCTGTAGTCTAGCTACTAGAGAGGCTGAGGCGGACGGATTGCTTCAGCCCAGGAGTTCAAAACCAGCCTGGATAATATAGGGAGACCCTGTCTTTAAAAAAAAAAAAAAAAAAAAAACTAATAATTCACAAATACTGTTAGCCACATTTACTGGTATATAGCATTTTCCAACTTAGATGTATCTTGGTATATAGAGTAGTGATTTAACTAATATTATTAATGGCAAAACAACTTTTAGGAAAAGTTTGCTTAATTGTGACAATGGTTAAAGCATTAAATAACAGGCTCCCCATTCACAGGGGCCTTTGTCAATAGCGAGAAAGTTACACAAGGAAGGCAAAATGTGAATGATGTGCTTCAGTGATAAAAATAAATGCATGAATATTGACTCTTTTGCACAAAGTCACTGGTTAGTATTTACTCAGATTTCTCTCCAACGTTTTTTCCAACTCTCAAATTCATTTCACAATCTTTCAGTTGCCCAGAAGTAGCAGAGGCCCACAGAAGGCAGCTCCTGAACAAAAGAGTAGGCCAGTGCAGTCTGGAGACTGATAATGTACAGAGAGATTAAACAAGTAAGTAAATATATTGAAGGTAACACAGCCAGGTTTTTCACTGTCAGTACAGACAGGGAAAGAGGTTAAGCTAGAATTAACCTAGTAGTGTTGGACTGAAACTAGAAATATCAGGTATCAGTATGAATTCAAGATTCTAATATAGAAAGAGAAATAAATATAAAGGAGTGTGTGTACTTCTTAATTCTGACCGCCGAGGTGTGAGAACATCTCAGTAGCAATGAACATATCCAGTGCCCAAATCTTGGTTTCTAAATACCACTTCAGCTAGAAGTAACCAGGACTCCTTGGAGAAATGGTTGTTTCCAGGTGTGGGGCTGAGAAATAATACAATGAGCCCGGAATATCTTTTTGTGACAAAAAGTAAGGAAGGGCTCAAAAAATGATGGAGACATATAAAAGGATATAGAAGCCAGTTTGAAAGGCCTTCCACTATCCAAATTTGGGACAATTCGAGCATCAGAACAATGATGGTAACAAATTAAAACACACTGAATAAAATAGAAATCCAGGAGTCTACAGACAGTGATATAAATGAATAAATGCAGAGATCAATATTCAGAACAGTCATAAGATTTCAAGACTCAGTACTTCTCTAAGTTCTAATTTCAAAATATGCCTTTGTTATCTCCCACCATTTTCACAGGACAAGATGTTAATAATACACTCTGTTTAAATCTCTTCCTTACAGTAGAATTCCAAGTAATAAATAAAAGGAATGATGGAATTGGAAAAGTTATTACTTCGTAACCATCAGAGTAATAATTAATCCAGGTAAGAAGCATCCATAGATGTTAAAATTAGTGGGTAAAAGTGAAATGAGGAATGTGATTTTACATAATCTCTAAGTATCTCCCCACAAAAAATACCTATTAATCACAAAGGGGGGGGAAAGTAACTGTACAGTGACAAAAATATAGTAAACATTATTTTCATCAAATGACCAAAGTAATACCACCTATAATAGGACAAATTAACACCAGATGCCACCAAAAAGGATGTAATGAAAGGACTCATTTCTGTGACAGTCCAGCCCAAAACACATAACTTCAGTCTAATCATATAAAAATATCAAACCTTAAGTTAGACATAATCTACAAAATGACTTTTTTTTTTTTTTTTTGAGACAGAGTCTCACTCTGTTCCCCTGGCTAGAGTGAGTGCCGTGGCATTAGCCTAGCTCACAGCAACCTCAAACTTCTGGGCTCAAGCAGTCCTCCTGCCTCAGCCTACCAAGTAGCTGGGACTACAGGCATGCGCCACCATGCCCGGCTAATTTTTTCTATGTATTTTTAGTTGTCCAGATAATTTCTTTCTATTTTTTTTTAGTAGAGACAGGGTCTCGCTCTTGCTCAGGCTGGTCTCGAACTCCTGAGCTGAAACAATCCGCCCACCTCGGCCTCCCAGAGTGCTAGGATTATACGCGTGAGCCACCGCGCCCGGTCCAAAATGACATTTTTTGAAGATTACTGGCCAAAGTCAGGGAAGTCCAGGAAATAGTAAGAAATTATTCCAGATTAAAGAAGTCTACAGAGATGGGACAAGTGGGTAGAATACATAATCCTGCATTCTTTGGCCATAAAAGGCCATTATTAAGACAAATAGCAAAATTGGAATGGGAGGAGAGGGCCTCTGGACAAAGTGTATATGGGAGTTCTTTGTTCTGGTCCTGCAACTTTTCTCTAAATTTGAAATCATTTTCAAGAAGAAATTAAAATTTAAAAAAGAAATTTTTCAATTCTTCTTCAATATTATAGGTAGAGAATTCTATTATTAATTGCTAAATTCTCTATTACTTTGTAGCTTGTGACTTCCTTCAAGAAAATATGGTAATCTTTTAACAATACTAACACCAGTAAGAGCAAACACCAGGCCCTTTATTAGCCATCAAGTACTATTCTAAGCTCTATATACTCATTAACTCATTTAATCCTCAATCCAGCTCTCTAAGGTGGGTATTACTGATAGCTGCATTTTACAAATGGGGAAAGTTAGAGACAGAGATCAAGTTATTTGCCCAAGGACATAATCTAGTAAGTGTTATATAGAGACTTGAATACAGGCAGTCAGGCACCATGCTCTTACTCGCTTTGGGATATTGACTATTTGGGAAAGGATAGTTGTACCTTCGGATTTCTCTATGCATCAGTATTTAAAAGATACAAGGGCTCAAAACCCATAATAAGTTTATTTGTTGCTCAGAACCCATAATAAGTTTAATTTAGTAACAAGTTGAAAAGACTTAAGATCCTAAAACAACAATATTGAAAAGCTTCTAGGATGGATTTAAGATATTTATCGAGCAAAAAACTAATAAACCACTATAAAAATATTTATGATACCTTCTAAACACTAGACTTTAAAGGACAATATTCTTTTCTTGACTTTGTTTATATGGGAATAATCTGAAATTTTAGTAGACTTTTTAGAAATATGGAGATTCCATTAGTTTAAATTAGTAGAACATTTAAACTTTACTATTTCTCAACTTTTATGGGCTGGAGTTGAAAACAATCTCCTCTCAGTCTGTTCCAGATTATTTTGCTTTTCCTAATTGTCTATTGAATAAATCCCAGTTCTATTTCTTTGTATTTCTTTGTTCTCTTACAACTGATTTATTTCCAAGATCCAGAAGCAGTCCCTTGTTTTAATTTTTCAGGTTTGTTTGTTTTTTTTTCCAGGCTCCCAGCTATGCCAATGAAAAAGAAAGTAATTTTGCTTACTCTGGTAAAGTAGTGCTGGAGACAAACCAAAAAGTTGTTATCAAATAATTAAATTCAGAGTCCTTCTTAAACTATAAATTACCCTTTCTTATATTGGATATTCCATACAAACAAAATACTTTATTATCTAGAAAGTAACGATTATTTGTTTTAATGGAAGTGTTGACAAATGAAAAATGATAAAAATGATCTCTAAATCCTGCCCAATTTACTTGCAAAATAAACAAATTCTTATATTCTAGAAGACAAATACAAAACCAATTTGCAGTTTATACACATCTTTATTCTACATAAATGCTACTAATATAAATATTGTGCCAATTGGTTATTTTAGAGAATTCTGATCCTTGCTTCCTATTAATATAAGGAAAAATGAAATGTCAAATTAATTTTTAAAAAATACCATCCAAATCTTTCATTAATAAATACAGAAAATGAAGACAGCACTGTAAACTATACAACTACCATTTCTTATAGTAGCTGAAGTCAAATAAAAGCATTCTTTTTCCTAGATTTAATAACGGCAAGATATTATCTATCACTATTTACTCTTTGTAATTCCACAAAGGCATATCCTCCTAGATAATTCTCTGGATGGCTTTATAAGCTTTAATTATACTCATTGGCTCTCTAATTTTATAGTTGCTCCTTCTCCCTCTTGAGAAGACCTCATCTGGCAAAAAATTCACCAGTAACCTAAACAACAAGAGCTCTAGTGCAGCAATGAAGACACAGCATTGCAAAAACCTTCCACATTCTTAAGCTTTACAGTAAATTATAACAGTAATTGGTATTCTTGGATATTACTAAAGCACTGGGTGATGGGCACACTTACAGCTCTGACTCAAGCATTAAAAAAGCGAAACATGCACACCAAAAGAAAACTGCCTTTTTTGCAAATTGTAAAAACTGATTCAGGAAAAAGAAAAAGAAAATTATTCTATAAAATAAAAGGGAGAAATTAAAAAAAAAAAAAAAAGGTGAAACATGTAACCAAAAAGATTTGCACCCCCTTAATGGCCTTAATATTTTGAAATAAAAATAAATAAATATAAATACATACATACGTACATACTGTTTGCCTTTTGGGGGTGTTTAGGGCATATGTCAAGAATCATTTATTCCCTGAATTTACAGGTATTTGGAAGGCATCTGATTCTTAAGATTTCCAAACTCAGCATGGATAGTGTTTAGTTTTGCCACCTCGAATGCATTTTTATCCTCCTCCGATGATGCTTTTAAAATAACTTATCTTTCATCTTTAACAGTATAGACATGTTTGGTGATCCCAGATAAACTCAGTCAGGGTTTCACTTTGTCAAAGTAAAGAGTGGCAGTTGTTGTGAAAATCTGTTAACAGGCAGGAATATTTTGAAAGTCTCCAGTGGTGAGAGCTGTATTAGCTCAGATCATTAAAATAACCAAAATGGGATTTAATAAAATATCTCTATTTTGGAAATGATACACTCAATTATCATAAAATCCAGAGTGGGACCAAAAAAGGCCCTTGAGAAAATCTATTTATAGTCCAAAAGTTCTGAACTACAAGTGTTAGAAACTTATCAGATTGTTCTGAAAGAGTAGCTATTATTTTATATCATGTGACCACGCTGCCAGACTCCACCCACTCACCCATCCCTGGATCCACAAGAACCTTTTGAGGTTTTCTTCTACCTGCTCTTCTCAAAACTTAGTTTTTCTTGCTCATCCATCATAATGGCTAGCTGTCTGCTAGGTACTTCTCTCCCTGCCTTCTTCTGAGACAAGACTCCTGACCACCTGCGGGAGGGGGACGGGGGAAGTAGTAATCATAGGACTCCATCCTGGAGGTGACCACAGTGATAAGTCTAGAGCTGGTCACGTGACCTAAGCCAGTTACTTCCTGGCATTTTTCTAACTAGAGCAGGCAAGAAAGACTATTTCTCTTTGGTCGTGATACTGGGAAATGGTAAGCCTATAACAGCCACAGAGCTAGCCTCCAGGAAATACAGTTGGAGAAAATAAAATCAAAATCCAAAAAGAAACAGAGAGAGAAAGATTAAGCCTCTGGCCATATACCAGTCTTTTCCTATTAAATATAGTTTTTAAATTAAGATACTTTGATCATCTTCTGTATCAATTATTTAAGCAGGTCATTCTATTAATATATAAACACATTGCAAAATCTCCCATCTTTTAAAAAAATTAAAAAAACTTCCTTCACATCGTATCTTTAGGTTTCAGAGTCCCATTTCCTTACTCCTCCTTCTCAAAGTCAGCAGTATTACCTCCTTCACTTCCTCAGTAATCCACTCCCATTAGAGCTTCACTTCTACCACTGCAGTGAAACTGCTTCTGTCAAGATCAACAACCTTAACCTCTCTCTTCCTTGCCAGTCCAATGGTGCGGTCTCTGTCATCATCTTTTTTTGTTTTGTTTTGTTTTTTTGAGACAGAGTCTCGCTCTGTCACCCCAGGTAGAGTGCAGTGGTGTGATCACAGCTCACGGCAACCTTTCAAACTCCTGGGCTCAGGTGATCCTCGTGCCTCAGCCTCCTGAGTGGCTGGGACTACAGGTGCGCACCACAACTCCAGCTAATTTTTCTGTGTTTAGTAGAGACAGGGTCTTGCTCTTGCTCAGACTGGTCTCAAACTCCTGAGCTCAAGTGATCCTCCCACCTCAGCCTCCCAGAGTGCTAGGATTGCAGGTGTGAGCCACTGTGCCTGGCCTCTGTCATCATCTTATTCCAACTTCTGGAGCATCTGACACTGCTGTTCCTTCTTTCTCTCTGTGTTTCAAGAGATGGGGTCTTGCTGTGTTGCCCAGGCTGCTCTCAAACTCCTGGGCTCGAGCAATCTTCCTGCCTTCACCTCCCAAAGTGCTGAATTACAAGTGTGACCCACTGCACCTGGCTGGTGTCCTCTCTTTCTTAAAATACTTTCTTCACTAGGCTTCCAGGCCCCACATTCTCTTGGTACCTCACTGGGCCCTTCTCCTCAGCTTCGTCTTCCAGATCCTCCTCTGCTTCTTGGTCTCATAGCACTCAGTCCTTCACTTCTTTGCATCATGATCTCAATTAGGATTTTTCAACCTTTTTCCTCCCTGCCTTCCCCCTCCCCATGAGCCTGTTCAGACTTTTATTTTTCCCTAATCACCCCCATCCAAAACAAATTCTAATACTGCAGGTGCACAAAACCAAGAAATCATCCTTTATACCATTCCCTGCCCACCAACAATATCCTGAATTCAATCCCACAGCAAATCCTGCCAGCTATTTCTTTAAAATATGTCATGAATTGGACTTCCCTGCCCATCCCTCTCACCAGATCACCATCATCTCTCACCAGGTCACTGCCAGAGCATCAACAGGACTCCCATTTCTACTTCTGATCCCTTCACCGGAAGTCTAATATCCACACAATAATTACAATAATCTTTTCAAAAGATAAATCACATAACTATTTTGCTCAAAATGCCTCAATGGAGTTATATTTGCAATATACTTGCATTCTACTTATAATAAGTCCCATACTCCTTATGGGACCCCACAAGGTCCTATGAGATCTGGCCTGGCCCTGTCTATATCCTGATCTTGTCTCCCACCACTCTCCTCACCCCTTACTACCTTCAAGCTATACTAACCTTCTCACAGTCCCCTAAGTACTTCCAGGTCATGCCAGCCTTATGGCCTTACCCTGGCTGGTCCCTAAATTTGGAATATGCTTCACCCAGATCTTCTCCTAGCTCTCGCTCTATCATCACTCAGGTCTATAACCAAATATCACTTCTTTGCAGAGTTCTTCCTTAGCCACATTATTTAAATAGCCTTTGTCCTACCTGGTCACCAACTACACTGTTATCCTGCTTTATTTTTATCACGTAATTCATCTGTACCAGCAGCTGTGTGAGTGTATATGTATCTACACACACACAGGCAAATTTGTTCAAGCTTTCCCTTAAAGAGTATTAACTCCATGAGGGTAGGATACCTATTTTGTGCAATGTTCTGTCCCCAAAGCCTAAGAGTAATGCCTGTCTCATAAGAACTCAATAAATTTTTGATGATTTAATGAATAAATGAAGCAAGTGAGTCTGATTTTTGTCACTTGCAATCAAACAAATCACTGATGATAGAGTATCCTTACAACAAACTCCTCATCACTTGAGGTAATTTGAGTTTCTATCTTTTACCATTAAAAAAAGATTTACTAAAACAAACTGTTCAAATTTTAAAATAAAGCTGTGTAGAAAAAAAAAAAAAAAAAAAAAAGAAGATATTACAATTTCAAGCCAGTCAACAAAGCGTGTTGAACAATCAGTTACGCACAGGAATTTATTAAGCGTTTAGTTTTGTGATAACTTCAGCCTCCCATATTTAATAGAGTGCAAGTTGCATTAGAAACCAGAGTGGTTACTTTTTTGGGCATTCCTGAAAACTACTCAAAGAATCTAGACACAGTTCTAAAACATACATACATTCACTAACTTAAAACTTAACCTTTCCTCTTTCGAAAGCTTCTAATTACACATCTGAAAGAGAATGCAGTCTGATGTCATGGTCAGATTCATGCAATTGAGCATGCTCACTAAAAACAGATGAGAGAAATTTAAACGACTACCAAAGCAGATCAATCTTCAACTATCTCACACTGCAATCTGGGAGATGCTTACCTTTGCTAAGATCACAGGCTCTGGATCAGTGGGTATGCAGCTAGTACACAGAAACCTATTATTATTCCTTGCAGTAGAGCTGTGGCACTATCATTAAAATTCTCCCACAAAACAATTGGTACTGGTCAAAACACGGAAAATAATGACGTTAGAATTCTATAGGCTTACAATATATAATTCAGAAACCAAACAAATGCTTGAGCCAAGTTAAAAGGTAAGGAATTTCTCAGGCTTCCCCTCTCTAATTACTTGCGTCTCCATTCACCCTTTTCCCATCCCACTTCTATCCCCTTCCAAAAAGTTTAAGACATTATTTAACAAGGACTGCCACTCAAATTCTTCATAGGAAATGAATTCTAAGAAGGATTTGAAATGGTCAGCAACATGCCCGTGAGTCACTGCCATCCAAATGGAGAATTATTCTGACCACAAGTTTCTCGTCTGTCTGAGTTGAAATTTATTTTTTATTAGCCTAACAAAATCCTTCAATCCATAAACCAACACAATCATCCATGAAGAAAACAGATGCTGACATTAAATGGAAATATGTAAAAAGATCACCACTTATACATACTAAATATTCAAAAAGTATTTGCTGAATTAAATTTTTTTTAAATGTTCAACTTTAATAATATGTCAAGTGCTTCCATTTTTCTTGCAAGCACAGTCAGATCTACCAGTTCTTAAGAAAACCCTTTACTTGATCATACTACTCATGTAAGGACCACTGACTTTCCCTCCATTTTCTTGCCTATCACTTAAATAGGAGGTTACCCACTGTTTCTAGTTCATGGCTCCTCATTCTCTTAAATTTTTTCATTGTGGCAAAATACACATCACATAAAATTTACCATCTTAACCATTTTTAAGTGCACAATTCAGTGGTATTAAGTACATCCATATTGCTCAGCAACCACCACCACAATCCATCCCAGAATTGTTTTCCTCTTGTGAAACTGAAGCTGTTTCTACTAACAATAACTCCCATTCCACCTCCCCGTCCCCACCCCACAACCACCATTCTACTTTCTGTCTCTATGATTTTGACTACTCTAAATACCTTTTGTAAGTGGACTCATACAGTATTTGTCTTTTTGTGTCTGCCTTATTTCATTTAGCTCAACGTCCTCAAGGTTCATCCATGTTGTGCATATGTCAGAGTTTTCCTAATATTCCACATTTTGTTTATCCATTCACCCATTGATGGACACTTGGGTTGCTTCCATTTAAATCTTTAAAACTTTTCTTTATGACTCCATGCCCCATACCAATGTTTACATCGATTTCTTGAAGATTAATAATGATTTTCTTCTTGCCAAATCCAGTGGATTTTTTTCCATACATTGTATTTCTCTATAGCAAGCTACTAGCCACTTGTCATCTTTCCTCTCTCTAACCCCCAGTATTGGAGGAGGGAGAGGAAGAAGAAGAGGGAAAGGGAGAGAGAGGGAAAAAGGAGGGGAGGAGAAGGGGTAGAAAAATTACTTACAAAGATTCATCCATACAGTGTAAAGAGAATAAAAAATGAAAAGTGTCAACAGACCAGGAAGATAAAGTGAAGTTAAGAGCATTTATAAAATATACATGAGATCCTCAATAAGTTACAAGGCATAGACAAAGAATGAAACAAAATTAGTCACAGGATTCACAAGATAAACAAGAAACGTCTGATCAGGAGTATATCTATTGTTATCACTGAGACCTAAAAGGACTATTTTTCATGAGGATTCTTAGCAGATACTTTGCAACATAGCAAGACTATGCCCTTAATTATATAACCATCCATCCGTTCCTGAAAAAACTCTCCTCTCCGGACGTTCATGACACTATACCTTCCTGATTCTCCTTCCACATCTCTGATGGCCATTACTGACTTCATCGGTCCCTCCTTTACCGTTGCCTTACTGCCAGTATTCCCCAAGGCCGTGTTCTCTTCCTCCTTCCTTCTTTTAGTGAACTCTCAATTTATATGACTTTAACTATTACAGCTTTATATGAGTGAATCACAACTCTATTTTGTTTGGTTTTAGAACATTGCCCTGAAGCAGCTATAATCTCCTAGTGATAAACATTTGTTTTATACATTTTTTAAAAAAAGCTGATTACATGGTAAGGAAAAAAGTTAATGGTGGAAGTAAAAATTAAATTTTCTTCAATGAGATATTGACATTTGCTGTTTCATTTTACTAAACTAGACTCTTAATTTCAAATTAATTACTTAAGGATCTGATTCAAAATAAAAGATAAAACTATGAAATCAAAAGTATCTAAATGGTCAATTATTTTCAACATCCTGGAAGAATTCACACTGCACACTGATGCAAACAGAAACAGAATATTGTCCATGTGTTAGACGAATGCTTACTGAGGGCCTCTTATTGTTAGACAATATAAGCTTTATTTATTCTATTCCATCCAGAGTAACCACCCATAGAGTGAAAAGATTTTAAATAAAAGACATATAAACATACTATGTGATTTATCCTATTTTATCACTGATTTTCTCTGATCAATATCATTATATATGTAATAGAATATATATATATAAATGTATATTTCACAATTATAGAAATGCTTAGAATTTTTAGAAATGAGCAAAGGTGATATTCAAATTGAAAAGCCTGGCTAATACCTTTGAAAATTTTAGTTTTTCACTGTATTTGTAACTTACATTATTTCCATTACAGTTGCTTCTAAAATGCTAAGTAACATTCAGTTAAACAAGGGAAAAAAAGACCCAAGTAAGTATAAGACTTATTTGAAAAGAAAAAGTTTTTTTTTTAACTAACCATCTTTGAAGACAATACCATTATTAACAAGTAAGTCCCTTATGCAAAAGCAGCAGAAATAAAATATTTGTTCCACATAAAGTAGAATTTAATATACCAACTGCCTGCAATACATACACTTGAACATCCAGTACTACTATATCAGCGTCCCTCCTATCCCTTTCGCAAACCAAGGACTCGTAAAGTAAAATTTAACACCTGTCTATATGTAACTGATCCCCAACTGCTGGAGAAAGGGTGCAAAGGGAGGAAGGAACAACATATGTTCAAAAAACCCTGCTGTTTAATAGATAGTCCATCACAAATAGTGAAAAATGGACAGCCCTCATTTTTACCTTCTGGAAAAGATTCTGTTATTGTACTCCAACCTTGAGGTATCCCTTGAGTCTGTGAACATAGCAGAGGAGAAATGTAGAATAATTCAGATGTACAGAAAACCATAATAAGGCAAATTCACAAACAATCTTAGAATAGTACTTCCTTAAATCTTAAGAAAAGATTCATATGTTGAATTAACATTATATATATCAGAAAACTTGTTATATGAGAAAAATAAGGCTCAAAACATGTTTACTTCATGTGTTCCTACAGAATAGAAATTTTCAAATTTTCTAGAGTACAGAGAGATGTGACAGGTAGTTGGTCTCTCCATCCTCTTCTGGCATGTGTTCTCTATTTCAGATAAAACCAAGAATGATCTATAAAGAGAAGACAGAGTTGTCTTAAAGTATCTTCCACAAATTAAAAATGAATAACTAATCCTGACAAAGCAGTATATACAATGATCCTAGATCTCCAAAACTCAAGTGTCCTGAAGTAAAAGAGGAAGAATGTTAATAATAAAAGAGAAATAGGAAAGAAGAAAACTAATAAAACCAAAATAGCCCTGATGGGGAGGATCTGAAATGAAGGGAACAGAGACACTGAAATGCTAACATAGGATCATGATGAAGCTAGATCAGCAATTTATTGTAAGTGCTCTGAACTCCTTTGGATAATTTTATAATAAAAAGAAAGGTATCTGATAATATGGGAATAAAGGAGCAAACCTTGTGTAAAGTATCAAAGTCAATTCTGATTAATACAGAATAGTGTTTGTATAATCTGTAAATTGATCAAGAAATGCTTACACTATTTTTCCACATTAAGCTCCCTTAAATGCTGGTTGATAGAGTGAATGAGCAACATATTGGTGTCATATATTCTCTACGCAGAACAAACGTGGACTACAAAAGACGTCTTGTTAGTGGCACAAATGATACCTGTCATTCTGAAACTAGACTCAGACTCCACCTCAAGAACAGGTCTTCCCTTATATAAACCGTTTTCTGTGGACAATGAAAATCCAACACCTCTACTGATAGCTAACAAGAGCTTCTCCTAAAAGTAAAAGCACTGTATGAAAGTTGAAGGGGTAAAATCAGATTTACTAAAAGAGCACAAGCATTTGCAGCATATTAAGAGCCTTGTGTTTTGTAAATATGCTATATCAATTATAAATATTCTCAAATCACAAATTAACTTGTATAGGCACTGCTATTAATCCAGCAGCGTCTCTCACTGAAGGCATGACAAGAGATGAAAGGTATATGCCCCTTAATGTAACTCCTCTGGTCTTACTTGACCTCTGCAGCCAGACGGACATGCTCCTTTTATTACCGCATACTGCCTGCTACGTAATCTCAATTACAGATTGTATCACATCCCTTAATTACTTGTTAATATATCTTTTTCCACCAAAAGACTGTGGACAGGTAGAGGACAGAGTACTCTTCGCATCTAGGACAAGGCCTTGCTCCTAATAAGCATATACTAAAAATGTTTACTGTATGAATTAGTTAAATGAATCCCCTCAAGCCCAATGGGTCCAAAATCACAGAAAGAAAAAATATTAGAATTCATTCTGAACACAGGGAAAAAGTTGACCCAAGTCTTCTCTCAAACACCACTCAGAATTCATGTTTCATTCTTTCCACTCAAATCCACATTATATTAAACTCAGTGCTAATCTTCCTGCCTATAGTGAAATCATCTTGCTATAACTCTTCTATATTACAAAGCTTTCTAAAACAAGAAGCTATAATAGCTCCTGATATTTAGAGCGATGATAAAAATGCTAAAATACACTACCGCCTCCCACGCATATAGCAAATATTGCTAATTGATAACTGCTAAAATAGTATCTTTGTTTCTAAGACCAGATACAAACCAAGTTTCCTTAATACGGCGCTCCAGGGAAACACTATATACTGGTAAGCTATAAGCGGAATCTCTCTTGCCAGTCTTGAAGCAGCTCATCAAGTTTAAATATTAAAACTCACTGTAACTTAAAAAATAAAATAAAACAAATTAGTATTTGGATGGGAGACCACCTGGGAATACCAGGTGATGCAGATGTTAAAACATAATAATAATAATAATAACATAAATAAATAAATAAAACTCACTATAGTTTGGTCTCTCTCTCTGACCCCATCTCCTACTATTCCCCAACTCAGTAATATCAGTCTCCAATGTCCCATACAAGTGCCATGGTCACCTTTACCTCATAAAAACAGTAATAACAGACATTTGTTGGCCACTTGCTACATGCTAAGCACTATCTCAAGCACTGTATATCTACAAATTCATTTCGTCCTCAAAAACCTTACATGGTAGACAATTTTTACTCCCATTTAAAAGATGACAGAAGTAAAACACAGGAAGGTTAAGTACTATATGTTAATAGCAAAAGACAAATATTAAAACAGTGGTTTATCATTATCTCACACTAAAAAAAAGTATCATATTTCTGTTTTGTAAATTATGCTTATTTAAGAGATTTAGCATTTAAGTCTGTGAGGGAAAAATGCAGTTTCCCTACCACGTAACAGAAACACTGTGCTAGCCTGAAGTGCTTAGCAAAATTGTTACAAAGTAGACCAGGCAGGTACCAAGATAAACACTGGGCCTGAGGAAAAGTGTTCAGCACTTTCTTGGGTGCCTCAGCATTTTCTTGTCTTGAAATGGCCAGCCTGTACAGACCAGCCCTGACTGCTTTTGAGCTACTTTGCCTGTCCTATAGTGCCCTTTAGCTAGTTATAATACTGAAATCCCCACGTAGTGAGAGACTGTAATATCATTAACATAACAAGGGTTACAGGACAGTGTATGATGATGGAACTGTGCCTATCTGCTACGTTTCACTGTGAACAAAGATACAATGTAAAAACTTCGTATTACTCACTGGGAAGAGATTTAAGGCAACACTACAGGGTGGGCAGATGCAGATTTTGCATGGGAGAAGCTCCTGTGGAAGAAATTCCTGTGCCACCCAGGAGCAAAGCCCTTGTAAGTAAGCACGAATTAGCTCACCTATCTCATCAAGCTGGTCTTGTTTGAGTCGTTCTGTGGTCTCCCCTCTCCATTCCTTCTCAGTTTGGGGAGCGGTTTTTCTATATCATCACAAGATTTTCCCAAAGCAGTCCAGAATTAGATTCATTTATTTTCTCATTTTAATGTGTTAACCTGTATCTCCCTATCTTTCTCATTTCTAAGAAAACTTTCTCTCTTTCAAAATCTCACTGAAGAGCCATCTCCCTAATGAAGTCTTCCCCATAATAAATCTGTTCATTTTCTTAAACTCCTATAATGTCATCACTTACATAGTATTTAATCAAACCTTCTTGTATTGCTATTTAGCATTTCATCTGTATACATGCAAAATAGCATTAAGCTCCTGTGAGAGAAAGGCCATATCTTATGCTTTCTTGTATCCTACTAACGACTGCTATGCATATTGTAAATATTCAAATAAATACATTGTTGATGGAAGCCACAAAGATAACACTATCTTATTATCTGCAAGGCTTACATTCTAAGTTACTCTTCTGATAATGCTAAATAATATGCACTGATCTATTTACAATTTTTTTATTCCTGTCTTATTGTAACCAATAGCTTACAACTAAAAAGGTTGGCAGATTTTACCGACGTTTAGAAATCCACCTATATTTTCATACTCAGAAGAAAAATCTTATGGATATAAAGGGTCTATACATAAAGGAAATATTTATAATCCCCCTTACTTTTAGGAATTAAACATCCAAGGTCAGGAATTTTTTTTCTT
>NW_012154951.1:5866465-5868410 GCF_000956105.1 Propithecus coquereli | reverse complement strand
TCTACTTCAGCAATTTTCAACCCTTTTCAGAAGAACCACTTTTTGTTTCCCCAGAGAAATCTTAAACAGAAACAAAACATACAGATGAAAGCAGAACCTTGCACATTCAACATGCCTGTCCCTGGAGCACCTCCAGGAATCCTGGGGCTTGTTGCACTATGATTTAAAACCCAGTGCTCTAACAATAATGCTCCACCCTTACATGACCCCTTTAATAAATATTAATAAAAAGAGTCTGGGTCAAGAAAATCAATTAGGTCACTCTTACAGTGGAGGCTTGTATCACTGACTCCTCTCTCTTCCCTCCCACAGAGCTGCCTTAGTAGGAGCCCTGATACTACTCCTCCCAGGCCTTGACCCTGGTAAGATCTTACAGGGCAAAGATTAAGGTGAAAGCCTAAGGAAAAAGAGGTTTAAGAGGCTATTCAACTTGAAAATTTAGCCTTAAGCTAAAAACACAAGCAAGCAAACATTCTCATAGATCATAAAAGATCTCACCAAAGTCACTAGTGTGGGAAACCAAAAAGGAGTTTAAGGATAGAATCCCCTCAATTTGGGATACATTAATAAACAAAATAGACAGAGACCCCCTGCTCTATAAGACTTACATTCTTGGGGAAGGGGTGTGAGAAAGACAAGAGAAACAAACAAACATAATGAATAAGTCAATTATATAGTATCTTAGAAGGTGATAAATGGCACGAGAAAAAGAAAGTGTGAAGTTGAGTAAGAGGGATGAAGAGTGCCAGAAAAAAATTCAAATAGGGTGGTATAGTGGGCCTCACTAAGAGAATAGCCCTTGATAAAGACTTTAACAAAGGAGGTGAGAGAGGTAGCCATGAGAACATCTGCATTCTTGCTTTTGTGGAATAGCAAACCGTCCAGCATGGATGGAGCAGAGAGAGGGAGGGAGATGGATGAAATAGGAGAGGAAAGAGAGATGACAGAGGTGGGAAGAGAAGGCAGATCATGTAGAGGCTTACAGGTCTTTGTAAAGATTTTGGCTTTTACTCTGAGGACCACTACAGGATATTGCAGATCTGATTTATATTTTAAATAGATTACCCTGTTAAATGAAGAATAGACTACAACAAAGCACGAATATACACAAGGAGACCAATCAGTAGGCTATTGCAATTATCCAGGCAAGAATGGTGGTGGCTGAACCAGGTGGTATAAGGGTTAAGTGGTCAAGTATTTTTTCTTCATCCAAACATAGTTAAGTGGGTTCCAATCAACGTATCACATACGCAAATCCTTAAAAAATACTAGTAACAATGTAATGGATCTTCAATTTCCTTAGTTGTATCTACATATTGCCAAGATATTTCATACAAAGAAATTAAGTCTGTTACTGAGTTTTCTACCATTCTATTAATATCACTTTTCCCTAAGAAATTTATATTGATTTCTATTCCCATACGAGTTCATATTATTTTGAAATGAAGTAGGGAGGGGAAATGTAGAATTTTTTTTAAGTCTATATATCTTTCAAGTCAGTGATTTTTTTTCTTATTTCCTTTTTTCCCAGTATAGTTCAGCAGATGTCTCTTTTTAAAAAGTAAAAACAAACATGTAAGTTAGCTATAAACCATCTTTTACACTTAAAAAAAAAATACTGGGCACTGGTGAAATAGTTTTCTGTATTTTCCTATTTCCAAATGTTACCATCTAAAGTCTACTAAACTTTATTATTGCTTTATACTACTACTTGGCAATCTGTCCTAGCTTCCTTTTCATTTCATTTTATTATTCAGACTTACAGATAAAAATATATCCTACAACATAAGTGCTCAAGTTTCATAAAAAGAGAGAAGCACTAGGAAAAAGATTATTTTGGTTTATTGGTACTCAAAAATATATAAGCTTAATAATTTTTTTTAAGTAGCTTTCTCATATTAGGAATCAAGTTGAGGTTTTTGGTCATAAACTCTTGCTGCCCTAA
>NW_012154951.1:5864418-5866415 GCF_000956105.1 Propithecus coquereli | reverse complement strand
AACAACCATGCTGAACAGGATGGAAAGATTATCTTATGGTTGTCACATATTATAATAACTAACCCAGTGAGTTTTCATTTTATAAACAGTATATTACTTAATCAATTTTTTTGTCTATTATAGTAACTAAATCTTGTACATAACCAATAGTTTTCTATTAACACATTCTCCTTCATTGGGTATCTGGTTACTACTCAAGTACACTCAGTAATTCTTATATCTTATCCAGTTTATCAAAATCTATATGAAATCTAATATAATATGAGTTTTTAAAATGGTTTTCATATACATTGCACTGTTGCCATGTGCGACTCGACCAAACATTCTCTGCATACACAGAAAAAGTTGCGTTCAGATCATTGTTGAAATTTTTCTATTTGAGGTCAGGTTCAACTTCTGCATAACCATTTTATTTTTCCCCAGTTGACAACATTCCATAAAGATCTTGGGTACATTTCACTGTTCACAGATTTGTATGCTATGATAGTAAGTACATAGCCTAATCTGTTCATTTTATTAATGAATATTATAAGATAATCAAAAACATTATAAAACTTTACATATGTCTGAACAGTTTAATTTATTCATTATTATTACTGAATGAGAAAATCAACATTTACTAACTTTGTCAGAAACTATGGAGGCACTTTTACTATATTATTCATTTATATCACTCACAGAAGAATAGCATTTTAGAAGTGAATTTTAAAACATGCCTAATGTCTCAACATTCAGAACAGAAGAGCCAGGATTTTAAATTGTATAGTTTGAAAGACTATATACATTCTACCTCCATTTCCACATCCAGCAAATTTTCAGGTAACTAAAGAAGGAGCGACTTCTACATTGACATGATTCCTAATTACCAACTGCCTCATGGCTTCCATGAGGGAGCTACCATTTATCATCTACCTCCTTATCTCCTTCTAGAACTCCTGGTCAATCTTCACAGCCTGTCCCAAGCACTGCCTTCTATGTATAATACTACAGCAGGTTAGTTAATCACTCCCTCTAGTGACCTACCTCCATACCCTAATCTTACTTCTAGTATTGTACATACCATCTTATATTGTAATTAACTGTTTACTTTGTTTAATCTATCTTTCCTACCCTGTTTGCTCTGTATAGCCCAGACCTACGTTTAACTCATCTTTGATACCCAGGATCCAGAACGATTCCTGTTTAGCATATAATAGACATAGTCTATTCTGCCACCTGTGCTTCAGTAACATGAATTAGCTTATGTACACTTGGTAATTAAGAATCACGTCAATGTAAAAGTCACATCATTTCATATGCGACTTTTCCAATGATGTTATCATTTCACATAGCTAGCTACAGCAAACGGATACAACGTATACTAACCAACACATCGAGCTATGAACATATCCATTCAGCCCTCCTTGCTCTCAGCTCAATTCGGCCAAAGCCTCTCTCTTTAGAAATATTTGTTGCTCAGTTCTCACTTTCATGCACTTTGTTCTTGTCTTCATTTTTCAGTGAACCTCTACCTTACCTTTTACACCCTTTTATTAAGTTATCTTCACTTATTTTTTGATGTAAATTCCTATATCTACTACAGTATTTATTGATTAGGAATTTGAAATTCTTTTTACCAGTACTAGTATTTTCATTAATACAGTCAGTGCTGTGGTTACAAAGCTGCACAGGTTTTAAATAGTCTGCTTCAAGCCCATTTTTTCCATTTTCCTATCATTTCTAAGTTCACAATTTTACAAAACATAATTTTCAGGAATATATGTTCTTCATCATAACAAAAATGCCTATACTGAAAATATTTGATGAAATTAATTACTGAGCACCCAATGTTCATCAGCCATTATACTTTTCATTCATTCAACAAATATTTACTGAATACCAAAGTAAATATTCACTGCTGAAGGCAAAGTGAATGCACTGTTCTAGGAACCGGAGACAACAATGACGGGCAAAGAATGAATGTATATGTTTGCATGTGTATGTGTACGTGTATGTGT
>NW_012154951.1:5849445-5852788 GCF_000956105.1 Propithecus coquereli | reverse complement strand
ATAATAAATCACACATAGTTCTCACTGGAAAAAAAACTTTAAATTATCTTAGTACTCATCACTTTAACATAGATCCTATTTCTTATAAATATGTAGTCACTAATAAAAGGGCTTTACTACTTAACTACTTTAAAATATATAGAGAACTGTGAGATAAAATAGAGGTCCATAATTTAGGCAATAAAGCAGATGTTATCAAAGTAAATTCTGAAACTGCTATCCTTAGAAATATTTTAAATGAACACAGAAATTGATAGTTCTGAGAAAGCTTTGTAGCACTTAGCATTCAGAGAATAACCTTGACTATAAATCTGAATGACAAAATCCAGACTATGGATAATGTATCTAAATTGATTTGTCAAGATTCACTGAATAATAGAATTGATAAAGAATAATAAGAGATATCTAAACAAAAAGAAAAGCAATTCCATGCTAAATCAGTAAAAGTGATATTAGAAGGTTATGGTATAAAGAAAAATAATATTCTACAAAGACACAAAATGAACATATTATATATACTGCTCCAATTCACTAGGCTGTAGCTTAACTACTATCACCACTGGGTATTTATTATTCTGTAGTTTTCCTCACTTTTACTTCTCAAAAAAGCTAACAAGTATTTTCTATTAATCAAAGATTCAATTTCGAAGTAGTCACTAGCCCTTTGTTACCCAATAATCACCAAGACTAGTCATGTTCACTGTAATGATATCAACTACAATTTCCAATTTTCTTAAAAAAAAAAAACCTGTAAAATAAGTATAGTCATAGCTAATTTATCCAACAATATCAGAAAATTAAGGCATTTCCAGACTACCGAAATCTGCCTTTCTTAGCACCAAAACATGCTAATTTTAAACAGTTTTAATGTAAAACTTTCTAAAATAAATTGCCTTATCAAATGAATTATTTTTAAATGTGTTAACTTTTTACTGATAATTCAAGGTCATCATTATGAACATTACTTTTTAACATTATAGTTTTAGGTCTGTTTCCATGTATCCCACTCTGGGATGCCTCCATCTTGCTTATGGGCTTTATTGTTGAACTTGTGTATACACGTTACCTTACACAGGTACTCACAGTTAGTCTCTAACTATTGTGTCTCCTCCTTGGCCCTTCTTCTCATCCTCCTGATGACCTACCCCATTGCCTGTTCATTAAACAATGTTGCTGCTTGTGATTTTCTCCCATTAACATTCTTTTTCTTCATAAAATCATATATAAACCTACATAAGCTTCATAATTTTTGCTTTATAAGAAGCAAAAAAATCTCCCAGTTGCTCCCCTCTGTGGAGGCATCATTATGTTTGAATTGAGGAAGCCTCAATAAAAATATCCCAATTCCTTTGGCCACAGTGAATGACTGGAAGTAGGCACTTGACCATGTGAGAACAATTAGAGCCAATATGAATCCTACCCTGTACTTTTGCTAGAACACCTGAAAAAAAGCAGCTCTGTTTTCTGGAGTAACAACAAAATATTTCCTAGTCCTGTCCACTGGGAAAACACAGAAAGAATGGCTAAAACAGCACTGCTAGCACCTGGAATGGGGCCAGAAATGTGCAAGCTGAACACGGTACATCTTGTCACAGTACAAAGCAAGAAATCTATCAAAGACTACTGATGCTGAGTCCAAAGGATCCAGGTGCAAGCCTGCGTACGCTTCCATTGGCCAAAAATGGAGCTACTTAAATAATAATAAAGATAATAATAATAGCCCGAAATTCATTTAAACCTGTAAGTTCATTACACTAAACACACACAAACACACACACACACCTCTCTGTTTGCTTTAGAGGAATCTTGGAAACCACCTAATAATAATATTTTGAAAATCTGTATATAAAGGGAAAGAAGTATTTATTCTGACTTTCCTATACCAATAGGAAACCAAACAATATGCTGAAATTTCTCTTTAAAGAAGTACTACAATGAATAAAAAAGAACTACAGAATTAAAATATTGGCATTTTTCAACTTTCAATAAATTAATGATTCTCCACAATGATCAACAATGGCAGATGAGATCACAAAACATCAAGGATGATGCCAAATTTTTTGGCCCCCTCAAGATCATTATGATGCAACTGTTTAAACAGTAACTCCACTGTAAGAAATGAAGACAATAGAAAAGAAATTTGAGTCAGGTAGAAAATCGCAACTCAATTTTGAACACTTAAATTTAGGATGACTATTAGATATCCAAGTGGAGATGTTGATGCAATTGGATATACGAACCCAGAGCTCAGCACTCCAATGGATAGAGTATATTTAAGAGCCTTGAAATTAGGTGAGATAACCAAGATGGTGAGTATAAATCAACACAGAGGTGTACAGACTAAGATTTGTACCTCAAGGAGATAAAGAAGAAATCAACAAAGAAACTGAAAAGAAGTAACCAATATAGTAGAAGTAAAATAAGGAGAGTATGATTTCCTGGAGGCCAAGTGAAAACAAGTGTTTTAAAAAGAAAACATATTCAACTATATCTTGATGCTAATAAGCGATATGAAGAATGAGAACTGGCCACTGCATAGCAACCGGGACATAGCTGGTGAGCATAAGAAGAACAATTTTGGTGGAGTAATAAAGGTAAAAGCTTATGTGAGTTCAAGAAAGAACAACAGGAGAGAAATAGTACACAAATCCTTCTGAGGGAGATTTTTGTAATCAAAGAAGAACTGGGACAATAACCAAAGGAAGAAGTAGAGTCAAGAGAAGTTTTTACTTTGTTGTGTTTATAAGGTAGGAAAAATATGGCAAGTTTGAGACAGATGGGAAAGTTCCAGTAGAAAATGGAAAATACAGTTGTTGAAGAGAAGAAAATTGCCCTAGAGTAGGGAGAGGAGAGGAGATCAAGTACACTGGTGAAGAAATTTCACTTTGCAAGGAGCACAGACAGTGAATCCATAGTAACAGGAGAAAATATAGAGTTTATGGACACAAATGCAGATGGTGAGCCCCCAGTGGTTATATGACCTCTGAAAGAGAGAAAAAAACATCCCTTCCTCAATCCTAAGATCTTAGTTATTATATCACTGGGATAAGATTTTAAACATACCACAAAGTATGGAAAATAAACAAGCAATGAAAAATTTTTTAAAAAATTAGTAACCAATTATACTTAACAGATTCTATAACAATACAAAGATTTGTTTTCATTGTCTTCTACAAAAGAAATTGACTTTTAAAATTTGAGGATCAAAATGTTCTACATATCAATTGGGGTAGTGGATACATGGGTGTGCATGGTTTTCAAAATTCAAACTGTACACCTAAAATCTCTGCATTGAATCGTATATAAAATAAACCTCAAAAAACCTTGAACCAATAAGAATTTG
>NW_012154951.1:5844253-5847270 GCF_000956105.1 Propithecus coquereli | reverse complement strand
ACAAAAATTCCTGAGTGTTTCTGTCATGTTACTACAAAACAAGCTGTACAATATGAAAAGATTTCGCATGATGAACTAAACTGACATAGAGCCAAGCTTTACTAATAACACAAATCTTGGCACAAAACTTAGATCAATTTAATAATAACTTAGGGAGCAAGACAAAGATAAAGGTAAGTACAATAGAAAACAGACTGTGATAAGCCATATGGTTAGGGTAATTATACGGCCCATTTGCCTGGGACAGTCCTTGTTTTTCACCCGTTGTTCTGGTGTAATTATTAATAGCACTCTCTTTCACTCTCAAAAATATCCCAGTTTGGATGATAAATTATATGGTCACCCTATTTATAATAACAATAATGTAAGGCTAATAGTGTTAATGTTACAGTAGAGGCAAAATTTTATTTAACTCATTTGTGAAATGGGAATAAATAGGTTCTGTACTCACACAAACTCAAACATCTTTTAGAAGACAATACGTGAAGTGTGCTAAACTCTCAAAAAATATGTAGACAGATATATATTACATCAACGCAACGCCATTCTGTGCTCCTGCAAACGCTCGGGGAAGGAGGGGAGGAGAGAGGACTGGCAGTTCCCTCAGGCGAGAACTGACGCAGAGAAGCACACACAGTCCCCATTCACACTCCCACTCCACTGCCCCCTTCCAGTCTGTAACGATGTTTGTATGGCATTCTTGTTGAGGTAAATTAAAAATTAATGAAACTGGAATGAGAAATGATTTTTTAATGAAAATATATAATTACCATGTGGTCTGATTAAGGAAAGCTGAAAAAATTTGGGAAAGGGGCTAAAACATTCACTAGCTGAAGCAGGGGTTTGGGCTGAAAGTTTCAGTGCTCTAGGATGCCATAAAATAATTTCAGAAGTTTTTGGCTCTTCACAGACAGATCTTACACTATAGAGCGTGCATCCACAATTTATAACTAGGTTGCATTTAACAGTGTGTATTTATCATTGAAGCACATCTTTCTACAAAAACCTCAGTAATCCATATGTAACTGAACTATATACTACCAATGGTGCTCCTCAAACAGACTATGAATAACGCTGCCTTGAAAAGAGGGAACCACTACAATAAATCAGAATTTGGAGGTAAAGGTGAGATAGTCTGGATGGTAAGAAACGGTACGATAAGAGAAAGTTTTCCAGTTTCTATGGTGGTGGCTTTGAGGAACAGGCAAATACATGACTAAAAGCACTCCAGGAGAATCAGTTCTTATCAAATGTCATAAACAAAAAGGATAATTCAATAGCAGTTGGTAAATACACTGGAAAAGCAAGCGATTGAGGAGGAAGTCCAGTGAACAGGTACTACAATTGTCAAGGCAAGACACAAAGAGCCTGGGTACTCAACTAAATAAATGCTGAGGCAGCGTAGAAATTATACAATTTAAGAAATATTCTAGGTATAACTATAAAATAATGAGATATTTTCTTAAGATCCGCCTCAATAACTTACACAATGGTTCTTAACTATCTAGGTGCATCTTAATTTAACAGAAGCAAAGAATCCTCCCCCCCAGAAAAACACAAACTCTCTTTTATTATAATTGCATATCCATGACTTCCTATAGGACATACAGAGAAACTTTTAAGGTGTAGAACTTGGCAAAAGTAAAATCACAAAGTACAGGGGCAGAAAACAATGTCTTTTGCAAGAGCATAACAATAGCCAAATATAAATACTGTGCCTAATGTTATAAAAACTGTTATAAAAGTATAACATAAAAACTGTGAAATTAATTAAGGTACAAATAGTAAGTCATGAACCATTTTTTCATGGATCCAATCATAAGAAAACAAGACCTGTAACTATACTGTGTAATCACAAGAGGTCAAGACAAAGAGTTTCCAGCTACCACCATCAGCATCCTGAAAATTTAACCCAGTGGTTTTCAAACTTCTGCCTGCATCAGAATCACTAAGAAGACTTGTTAAAACAGATTGCCGGACCGCACCCCCAAGCTGCTGATTCAGTAGGGCTGAGGTGGAGCTCAAGAATTTGCATTTCTAATAAGTTTTCATGTGAAGTTAACACTGCTTATCAGAGAGCATAAACTGATTTACTTCTTAGAGCAGTTTCTCAGAACTATAACAACTCCCTTTTCATCCATTTCTTCTCTCCCTTGAGGCCCAAGGATTTAGCTGCAAAGGTCTTCTTTGTCCTTCCTCATTCTGCAGGCTAAATGCAAACTATTAGAGTCCCCCAAACTTTTTTGTACCTTGCTTTTAAAACATGAATATAGCCTCCATATCACTTTGAATAATTTAAACTACGGTTACGTACAGAAGAACAGAGAAGAGGTAACCAAAATGACAAATGATTATTTGGTGCTCAACACATTTGGTGAGTTGTTGAATAACAAAATGCCTTCAGGATACCCTAAAAGATGACTCCCGCCCATACACGAGTATTTCTTCCACAGACTCCTACTTAAAAGTGTCCAAAATCATTGCTTCTAGGGTCTCTTCAGATCCATAATTAGATACTTTTACTCCAGATATATGTTAAATTTTAAAATTAATACAATTTACAGCCAAAATAAAAAGTCATAGTGGCAAATCTATAGGAAAAGGAAATAAAATATAGAGCTTCATCATGTCTTCCCTTATCAAAATGATATCTATCTAAATTTTCTGTCTCACTCATTCCCTGCCTTTTTTTCTAACAGTATAAATGAGTGAGCTCTGCCTTATTCTTACATCACCATTTCTTACAGGTATCAGAGCTCAATTAAATCATGAAAAGCAGACTGGTCATCATAAGAAGGTCGGAAACTGATGTGCCACATGTGCCAATCCTGTATATACTGACAGTGGAAATTAGAGAAGAATAAATACTAAAATTAGCAGTGTCTCTGGATCTTGCTTTCTTAAAAAATTCTCACAGTTGTCTGTTCTTATAAAAATAGACTGAAGTCTATGGGACTTATAATATGACCTTGATTTACAATTCATTAGTGCAGTGGTCTCCAAATTGGGTGGCCCAG
>NW_012154951.1:5842482-5844203 GCF_000956105.1 Propithecus coquereli | reverse complement strand
AAGATATTTACTTTTAAATGTACTGCACATCTCTCAGGATCTTTAGGAAAGTCTATCATTGGGAGACCCCATTAATCTGCCACATGTATAATTTTCAAATGTCTTTTTTATCATTTGTTGGTTTTTCCAGGGAGAAAAGAGAAGAGGAGTTTAAAAGATTTCCATCAATGAGATTCAGAGTAGTAACTACAATCCACTTCTCTGAACATGAAAATCCTATATGGACATTAAGGGAATGTTGGCTTCTTAGGCCTCCTACTTACCAGAAAGAGTTTTATTTCCTTCAATCACCACACATAATGCTGTGTAGCTAATGTGGGGCTGTCCAAAGAGTGGACTGGATAAAGGAAATATTAATAAAATGTAAACAAAGATCAAACTAAAGTATAAACCAACAAATACCATAAGGGAAAACAGTATAACTCAAGAAATTACTTTGGCTTAGAAGAAGAATGATAGAATAAAATACAAAAATAAGGAGGGGGGGAGTCTTTATATGGAAGAGGTTCTATTTGAACTAAATCTTAATCTTAAAAGATGGCTATAATTTGAGAAGCAAAATGAAACAAGAAGAGACTCTGAGAAATCATGAGTGAAATGCCTCAGCAAGGATTAATGATTAAAGAGAAAGGCTCTCAAATATTCATTAATAATTGTTTGAAACATTTTCAGAATCAAGGTAAAACAGTCTTTCATTTTTAAAAAGGTTGTCTTTATCAACTTCAGCCCTGCAGACTCAATAAAGACTATACCAGTGAGGTGGTATAAAGCAAGTCATCAATACTTAGTAGTACCAACACTAAGTCACAAGCACTATCAAGCCAGGTCATACCCAGAAAGGCCAGAATAAAACATCTAATTACTAAGTAGGGAAAGAGGTAAGGTGAATTCTCCAGCGAAGCTCAAGGTAACACTCAAGACAAAAATCGGTACAGTAAGATTCAAACCAAAATACAGGGAACAAGTAGGACAGTTGTTCCCTACCCTATGGAGGGTCCTAGTGAGCAGTCATCAACACCCAGAAGTTTCCAACATTACCAGAACATCCAACATTAACAGAAACACAGTTCAAGAATGTATGCAGAGAGGCTCTTTTAGCTCCCAGGACTCAAAACTGAATACGATTTTAAAATAAACAAAAACAATAACAACTTTGAACCATGTCTAAACATGTCATGGAGAGTGAACAGACGTAGGGACAGGTGGGCGCTAATCCCAGTTCTCCTTAACACACGTTATGAGACCTAAGTAACTTGATCTCTCTAGGCCTCTGTCTACTCATCTATAAAACAGGGATACCACTTGTCCTGCCCCTTCAATGAAAGTACTGCTGAAGATAACGCAAGGCAGCATAAATACTTTATAAACCATGACATTATAATCACATAGGTTAAGTTATCTATGGATAAGAACAATTTTATCTTACACCTCCCTGACATAGCACAGCACTTGACCTTATGACCACCCAAACAGCTTTCTAGAGAGAAACAGTCTTCTGAAACTATGCGGTGAGTGACTGCAGCACTAAGTCCTTGAAGAAATTCCAGCAGGCCAAACACTGGATGGGTTCACAGGGAAATTTAGACTTAATAAAATTCTTCAGATATAAAAATTTGGTTTCCATTTTTTTGTGGTTAAGATACTTAAGATCTACTGTCTTTGCAAATTTCAAATATATAATACAGTATTATTAACTACAGTCACCAGCTGTACATTAGATC
>NW_012154951.1:5828215-5838302 GCF_000956105.1 Propithecus coquereli | reverse complement strand
TCATCATAAAACAACATTTGTTAGTTTTCTAAGCTCTCCTTAATATTTACATTTAAGCAAGATAAAATGTTTTTATAACAGACATGAAAAAATACAGAGTTCCAGAGCTCTCAATTGGAGCTCTACAGACTAGAAGAGCTGGTCTATAACTTGCATGCCATCTGCACTATGCACTAACATACCTGGGGTACAGAGATCTCCCAGCTCTGATCCACTCTTTCACTAGCTCTTGTGTTTTCCATTGTTGTCTCACTTTCTTGATAGCCATGGATTATCCCAGCATTAATTTGCTGCTTTCTCATGTTTTTTCTCACTTCTAGTCTCTTATGTACTACTGATTCTTTACCACTTTTCAGTTTCAGGACAAGACAATATATGTTTTTTCCACGAAATGACTGGTCATAGGTACATCAAATGTCTTTGTTTATCTTTGCAACACCAGCACCTAGTACACTGTCTGGCAGCCAACAGGTGCTCAATAAAAGATTGCTGAACTAAATTTTCTTTCTTCAGTTCTTATTTTTCTGTTGTTGACAAGTACTCAGGAGCTGCTGCTGCTGAGCTCCAGAATGCTCCCAACCCACAGTCACCACGGGCCCTCCATGGTCACTCGTAGGCCCAGGCCACCCCAAAAGTTTGATTTACCAATATTCATTCATTAAACAAACGTTTATTGAATGCTTATTAGGTACTCTGTTAGACACTAATAGCCAAGACTTACTGCCTTGAAAAATTTAATAAATGCAAAACAAAAGCAACAAATTTAAAAATAATTTATCATTCACTAAATAATGACTTTGCCCTTGATCAGACACTAAAGTAAGTTTAGTGTCAGTACTAACGAGTTACATTAAAGTCACTTAAAAAGTCTATGTAGTACTATGTATTAGTATCAATTATTGATTTTCAGGAAAAAAGTATTCAATTAAGCAAAAACCTACTGACCACTTATACTCTACCAAACGCACAAGATAGCTTGTATTGGAAAAGTTCCTTGTCAAACAGAGTTAAGATTTACCCTCATATTGAAGATTAATAATACACATTAACATAGAAAGACAACACAGACTAGAAATCAAGAATATGGGTTCTAGAGTCAGCCTGGCTTCAAAACCCCAGTTCTACCACTTACAAGTTGGTGACCATGGGCGTATTCCTAACCCACCAACGTTTGTTTCCTTATCTGCAAATAAGATAATAACAGTATATTCTCAGTGCATAGCATTGCTATGAGGAGTCCATACCATAGTACATGTGAGGTGCTTATACTATGGAACAAATGTAAGTGCTCAATAAGTGGTATTTTAGTACACAAATTCACAAATATAAGTCTGAGAAGTCCTACAGTAACAGAACTAAATTAATACAGCATTTCCCAATTTTGACCATGCAACCCTTTTTTCTATGGAACACTTACCATTTTCTGCTACTCTAATTATATGCTTATTGCCATTATTTTCCAGAAAGAATTAAAGTCTCTATTTTTATGGCATCAAGTTATATTAACTAAATGAACTATGAAACTATGAAAATTTCAGTATATAGGAAAGCACCTCAGTACTTATAATTTAATGCACAGCAAGTATTCTCCAGTACCTACTCTCTTCACCTTACCGTTGCCTTGCTTATCCTTTCAAGAGAATGCCTAGTGATCCTTCAGCCAAATAAATTACACTGGTACATTTGTGCATGTAATTAAAGTCACCATTGACTAGAAAGTACTCAACACATAACTTTTAATCAGACACATCGGACTTTAAAATTCTAAGCATATCCTGTTACAAAGATAAACACAAAAAGTTTAATTGTGGGTCACTTCCAAAATGAAGCCTTCTAAATGAAGTTTTACAACTTTACTGCTTTTATACTTTATATTTCTGTGGCTTGAGAATCTCCCATCACATAACTCTAGTTAAAGTTGTATAGAAACGAACCTAAGCAGCCTCTAAAGTAGCTGCCAATGATCTCACATCCTCGTATTCACACCCGTGTAACTGTCTCCCCATGAGTGTCACCTGGACCTACTGGCTCACTTCTAACAAGAAGAATACAGCACAAATGATAGGACATCACTTCCAACACCAGTCACAAAAAGACTGTGACTCCCCTGTTGCCGGCCCTTCTCTTTCTCTCCGAGGTCTCTCTTGCTTGGTCTGAGGGAAGCCCATTGCCATGTCATGAGCTGTCCTACGGAGAGAAAATTGATGCTGCAGAAAACTGATGTCTCAGACAACAGTCAGTGAGGACCTGTGAGGTCAACAACCACATGAATAGGCTTTTAAGTGGATCCTCCCACAATCACAACTTGAGATGATGCAAGACCAAGCTGGTACTTTGTGAGAGACGCAAGAGCCAGAAGACCCGCCTAAGCTACACTAAAATTTCTGACCCAACAAACCATGAGCCGATTAATGTGTGTTGTTTTAAGCCACTAAGCTTTGGGGTCATTTCTTACGCAGCAATAGACAACTAACACACAAGCTAAAAGTTTAACTTAGAAAACTCCAGTAAAAAAATACATGCATTAAATCTGTTGGACACAATACCCTACATAATTCAAAACTCACTGATCCTACTTTAAAATGCATTTCTTTCTATTTGTTTTTCTAAACCTACTTTTCCCTATTTTCATAAGTGATTCTCCTTTCATAAGTGACCCTCCACAGATAGATCTATGTTGTTAACTAAACTTTCCAAGATGCGTGTGCACAAATGATGACAAAGGTATTTTGTAGGCAGAACACCTAATGTAAGGAAAACTGAAATACCAGGTACTACCAGATTTTTCATATAAGTTAGTCTTAAAGTTGATTTTAGAGAGAGAGGTATATAGACCAACTACTCTTCAAACCAACTGATATCTATTCTAAGTGATGGAATGAAAGAGAAGAAATTTTTAAAAAACAAAAATTAGAATAAGAAAGGAATGAAAAAAATTTAAAGAAAAAAAGATAAACAGAAAGCAAAGTTCATACACACTAGCAGTGATAATAAAGTTTTCAGTCACAAAATAGGCAATAACTCCGATGTAAATTCCCACATTGCCTCCTACTGCTGTGCTCAGGGCAACACCACCATTCATTTCTCTTAAATTATCTGTTGATCAAATACCTACATTTTCCAAAATATCCTTAAAAAAAATTGACAAAACATGCAAATTTGACTATAATCACCAACTCAAATTAAACAGGTCACAGATTCAGCATACACTGACATCTAATCTTTTTCTTCTTGGTCCAGAAAGACAATGAGCTAGAGAGCAAAAGCTCTGTGCCCTGTTCCTAAACTGAAACGCTCCAAGTTCTCCAAATTCAGCTTTAGCATAATTCTAGAAAATTACCAGATATTTATTTATTTGTCCAAGTAATGCAACCTTCTTAATTTAGCCACCCTATATAAAATTACAGCCACCCATCATCTACCTGTCCTGATCCCCCTTTCCCTATTTATTAGTTTTTTCTTTAGTCACCTTCCCATAGGCCTACCAGAAATGTTAGCTTGAAGGCACAGATTTTGCCTGTTTTCTTCCTGATATATTCCAAACACCTGTTTGAGGATCTAGCATATTAATAGGCCCTTAAATATTAGTTCCATGTTAAATGAATAAACTATAAAAGTAAATGCTTTCTCTTATGACCTAAACACAAAACAAAACAGAGAGCACTACCGAGAAAAAAACCAGTTTTTAACCAGCTCAAATGCCAAATACTGTTATGATTTTTCTAAAGTAACATTTCAGTCCAAATATCACAAGAAATTAAGTACTTTAAAATTTTGTCTAAGATTTTCTATTAAATTCGTGAAGTTTCCTAATGATTGTTAGTAGAAGCCCATAAAATTATTTGTTTACTTCTTTAAAAAAGAGACACTTTAACAAGAAATACAAATCAAAATGTACCTATACTGAACTGAAAGCACCAGACTAACATAAGAACTGCATAATTAATAATTCACCCTGTCCTTGGTTCCTGTTACAAAGCTCCTGAATCCCTTGAAATTTCCAGAGTAACAGGAGAGTTTCTGTTATTCATAACAAGCCCCTATCCATCACATCAGAGTTTATACTAATAAGGTGACTTAGGCTGGGCCCCTGAATAGCTTCAGGATAAGGCTGGTCACTAGAAAGACCAAATGACTAAAGGGTGATAATTTTCAGTGCCACCCACCAACCTCCAGGAAGATGAAGCTCTTTAAAAACACTTAAACAACAAGGTTCAAGATCACAAGAGCTTCCGGGTTGGTGAAAATATTGAGGCACTAGGAAGGTGGCATACACAGAGGGGACATGGGAGCTCTGTGCCCCTCCCCTCATGCCTTGCCCTCTGCATCTTTTCCATTTGGATGTTCCTAAGTTGTAATTTTATAATAAACCAGTAAATGTAAGTAAAATGTTTTCCTGGGTTCTGTGAGCCATTGTAGCAAACCTGAGGCGGGACTCGTGGAAATTCCAGATTTATAGCTAGTCGATCAGAAGTACAGGAGGCCCAGGACTTGTGACTGGCATCTGAAGTGGGGCAGTCTTGTGGGACTGAGTCCTTTAACTGTGGGAGCTGATGCCAACTTTAAGTAGACAGTGTCAGAATTGAACTGAATTGTGGGACACCCAGCTGGTGTCAGAGAATTGGAGAATTGGTTGTTGTTAGAAAAACCAGAATAATATTTTAATTGAAATGTCAATTAATAACAAAAGTAATTTTTATTCTATAGATTTTTAAAATAAAGAATCTAGTCCTTATTCTAGGCCCAAAATAAACCAACTGTCAATAAATTAATGTGTAACTTCCAAAACATAACTATCTAAAACTACTCCAGATTTTGAAAGTAAAAACACACACCAATCTTTCCAAACATATTATAATACTAAAACTCTCAAAATTAATCATATGTGCTCCCTCAATCCCACTTTTCACTCAGCTGCTAAATAATCCCTCAGAATTAATGTTTTCTAACCTAAAATAATGCTATCTAATATGTAAGTCAGCAAGTAACATCAAAATCAAAGGAAAACTTAGCACCATCAGTGTAATTACTTAAAAGTGTGTCCTTTCAGCACAGCAGCACAGATTTAATGTTAAAAGTTATCTCCAACTTAATTGCTGGAGAAAATTAGGAAATTGCACAAAGCACTCATCTACCAAACACTATACTCTCAGACTTGATGTGGAATTTGTTTGACAAAGCTAATCCTGTCATCTTGTAAATGACCAAGAAAACGTACAATAATAATCCTAGAAAATCTGTTTAGCCTAGAAAATGACTTACCTTTATAAAGAATTAACATACTTAATACTCAATTTCTTAAGCACCTAAATTAACCACTTAGACAATCCTAGGGGGATTAAAAATAATAATTCATCACAAATAATTCAGATTACTATTATTAAAAGGCAATTTTATAGTTTGATTTTGTGTGGGGGGGTGTCTAGAGAGAGAGAATAATGATAATGATGTTGAGAGAATTAATTATCTACTCAATATAATATAATGGCCTACAATAAATGACAACTAGTTTATGTTGCTCTCCAATAATGATAAAACTCTTGATAACCCATCAATTTCATCTCACTCTTCTTTGTGACCAACAGAATATATTTACATACTTCAAAAGCCTTTTAAACTTGAAGCCATGCAAGGTAAGATTATCACATAGTCTCTGGTTCTAGAAATAAATGAAATAAATTGGTCTACTTAGAACTGAAAGCCATGATTTTGGTATCACTGAGACTGAGCTCTAACAAAAATGATTTAACCACAATAAAAAGCAGAAATTGATTGAGAGACATTAAATGTAAGATTGGAGATTTAATATCTGATCTAATAAGCAATTAGAAATCACTGTAAGTTTCTTAGCTAGAGAAAAACACTCTTAAAGTGATAATCATGATGGATTAGAAAGGAAAAACTTAGAGGCACAAGATAATAAATACCTAGATTAAAATAAAACAAGCAAGTAACTAGAGCAGATAAGAGGTATTGGAGAAAGGAAGGAAAAGGAATAAAGTTTAAGAACACAAGAGCTTATTTATAGCAGGGGCTGGCAAACTACAGCACCCAGGCCAAATCCAACCTGCTGTCTGTTTTTGCAAATAAATGCAACCTTCTTAATTTAGCCACCCTATATAAAATTACAGCCACCCATCATCTACCTGTCCTGATCCCCCTTTCCCTATTTATTAGTTTTTTCTTTAGTCACCTTCCCATAGGCCTACCAGAAATGTTAGCTTGAAGGCACAGATTTTGCCTGTTTCCTTCCTGATATATTCCAAACACCTGTTTGAGGATCTAGCATATTAATAGGCCCTTAAATATTAGTTCCATGTTAAATGAATAAACTATAAAAGTAAATGCTTTCTCTTATGACCTAAACACAAAACAAAACAGAGAGCACTACCGAGAAAAAAACCAAAGTTTTTAACCAGCTCAAATAAAGCTTTATTAGAACACAGTCACACCCACTAGTTCAAGTATTGTCTATGGCTGCTTCACACTACAGTGGCAGAGTTGAGAAGTTCCAACAGAGACTACAGGGCCCACAAAACCTAAAATATTTACTACCTGGTTTGTATTAGTTTCCTTGGGCTACCATAACGAAGTACCACAAACTGTATGGCTTAAAACAACAGAAATTTATTCTCTTACAGATCTGCAGGCTAGAAGTTCAAAATCAAGGTGTCAGCAGAACCATGCTCTCTCAAAGGATCTAAGGGAGAATCTGTTCCATGCCTTCCTCTTAGTTCCTGGTGTCACCAGCAATTCCCTGACATGCAGCAGAATAACTCTAATCTCTGCTTCCACTGTTAAGTGGTTATCTTCTTCCATGCATCTGTGTCTTCGTATGGTATTATCCTCTCTTATAAGGACACCAGTCATATTGGATTAAGGGCCTACCCTGCTCTAGTATGACCTCATTTTAACTATTAATTGGTGGAAAAGTAATTGCAGTTTTAGCATTGTTGAAACTTGCTGTTTGATACTGGAATACATTCCTAAATAAAGGTGTTTATGTCACACATCATTTTAATGTGCATTTCTCGCTTTATGTTTTTTTGCTAATGACTTATTACTTGATGTTTATTTTACATTTATTTTAAATTATGGAAATGATGTTAGACAAAAAGCAAATCTGAGCAATTTTCTTATTTGAGTTCAAAATGGGTAGTAAACAGCAGAGACAACTCACAACATCAACAACGCATATTACCCAGGAATTGCTAATAAATGTACAGTGCAGTGGTGGTTCAATAAGTTTTGCAAAGGAGACAAGAGCCTTGAAGATAAGGTACACAGCACAGTGGCCGGCCATCAGAAGTAGACAACGACCAACTGAGAGCCATCATCGAAGGTGATCCTCTTAGAACTACACGAGAAGTTGCTGAAGAACTCAACCTTGATCATTCTATAGTCATTCGGCATTTGAACCAAATTGGAAAAGTGAAAAACCTCAATAAGCGGGTGTCTCATGAGCTGACGGAAAATCAAAAAAAATCGTCGTTTTAAAGTGTTGTCTTCTCTTCTTGTACACAACAACGGACCATTTCTCAATCTGATTTTTATGTGCAACGAAAAGTGGATTTTCTACAACAACCAACGATGCCCAGCTCAGTGGCTGGATTGAGAAGTCCAAAGCACCTCCCAAAGCCAAACTTGCACCAAAAAAAGGCCATGGTCACTGTTTGGTGGTCTGCTGTCAGTCTGATCCACTACAGCTTTCTGAATCCTGGTGAAACCATTACATCTGAGAAGTATACTTAGCAAATCAATGAGATGCACCAAAAACTGCAATGCCTGCAGCCGGCATTGGTCAACAGAAAGGCCCCAATTCTTCTCCATGACAACGCCCAACCATTTGTCGCACAACCAATGCTTCGGAAGTTGAACAAATTGGGCTACGAAGTTTTGCCTCATCCACCATATTCACCTGACCTCTCGCCAATGGACTACCACTTTTTCAAGCACCTTGACAACTTTTTACAGGGAAAACGTTTCCACAACCAGCAGGATGCAGAAAACGCTTTCCAAGAGTTTGTCGAATCCCGAAACATGGATTTTTACGCTACAGGAATAAACAAACTTATTTCTCATTGGCAAAAATGTGTTGATTGTAACAGTTCCTACTTTGAGTAATAAAAATGTGTTTGAGCCTAGTTATAATGATTTAAAATTCACAGTCCAAAACTACAATTACTTTTGCACCAACCTAATATTACATCTGCAATGACCCTATTTCCCAATTAGGTCACATTCTGATGTACAAAGCGTTGGGACTTCAACAAATGTTTTTGAAGGACACATCTCAACCTATAACTTGGCCCTTTACAGAAAAAACCTGCCAACTCCAACCTTACAGGAATAAGAATTGAGGAGGAGTAGATCCAGAAGTGTCACTGAACAGGGAGAGATTTAGAATAAGAGAACTGAGATTTTGTTTTAAACGAACTAAGTCTAAAGTAAAAGTAAGAACTCTCTAAAAAACGTCAGGCAGAAAGCAATACATGTAGGTCAGGTATCTGGATTGGCTTAGAGACAGAGACAGTAGCAACTTGAAAATGGATGAGCATTCTCAAAGGAAACATTTTGTGCAGCAGGTCAAGAACTGATCTTTAGAGAATGTCACTGTTGGGTAACAATGTCATTAGAGAATGCCATTGTTAAATAACACTAGATAATAATGTATAAAACAATGTAATTAAGTATTATATAAACTAAAAGAAAAGAATTACAATAGTGACAAAACTAACAAAAAGGCTGAAGAAGTCTGAAAAACGACTAGGGGATTTAGCTAGAATGAGACTAAAGTCAAATAAAGAAAACAACTTTGATGGAGAAACTAAGAGGGAAACCAGACCGGGGGAAGATGAGAATGCTTAAAAACTAAAGACAGTGGGTACAGTAAATTACTAAATTGGTGGCCTCCAATGAACCACATCTCCTGGTTATTATCTACATCCTTGTATAATTCTCTCCCACATAGACTCTGAGCTTAGCCAAATGACTTGCTTTGGCCAATATATTAGTGAACACTGACAAGCAGAGGCATGATAAGCACTTGCACATGGGAACTTGCCTTCTTGGAACACTACCACTTGGAAGCCAGCTGCCACGCTGTAATGAAGCCTGAGCTACACTCCCAAATGATGTGAGGTCAAACACAGAGAGACCATGAAGAAAAAGAGGCCATGTTAGATACCCCAGCCCCAGCAGAGGCTCCCAAATGAATGCAACTGCCATAGTGACCTCGGCCCATACCTAAGGGAACAGGAAAACTGCCCAGCTGGTCCCAGTCAACCCACAGAATCAGGGGAAATAATAAACTGTTGTCATTTTAACCCACTACATTTTGGGGTGGTTTGTAAAGCAGCAATAGATACAGTCAAAATGGGATATATATTTGAGAAATCCAAGAATGTGAGACTAAAAATTTTTACAAAACTGGGAACACACACACAAATTGGGGGATGGACCCACAAAAACTTTGTAAATATAGACGCTAAAATTAACATGTAAAAGGAAAAACTAAAGATGCTTAAAATGAAGGAGTTGAGCCATATGAGGAATAGAGAAAATTTAAGACTAAAAACACAGTCATTCCGTTGTAAGAGAATACAAAGGAAAATGTTTTTCCACCTACTTCATCACTTTCATCTACTTCAATTCCACCATCTTTGTCATCATCCATTTGTTTATGTATTGTTTGAAGAGCTTCCAGACTAAATCTATCTTCTTCTGTAAAGCATGGTGGACTCAGTGACATGCAGGGATCTGAAATTGAACACAGGGCAATTACTAACTTGCCATACCAAAACACAGGCTTTAGTTAGAGAATATAACTTTTAAAAAAAACCAACACGATTAAACTTCAGACTAAGTCAAACTAAGAGGCTTTAAAATGTCTAGCAGAGTATTCTTCACATCAAAAGTACAATATATGAACACAACTGGCCAAAAATAAATAACCCAACCTAATTAGTATTAGGCAACTACAACCAAGAGTTATATTAGCACTAACTTTGGGTTGCCTAAAATCTTCTACATCTTTAACCATTTCTTATCCAACCTGTTGTATTTACTAATAATATCCCCCACCTAA
>NW_012154951.1:5796893-5827175 GCF_000956105.1 Propithecus coquereli | reverse complement strand
AATTTTAATTTCTTTAGGGAAGAAAGCAAAAGAGAAGAAACTATTAAAGTGGGAAATAGAATTATTAATATAAATTATATATGACATATGAATATGTATATAAACAAATATTTAAAATTCTGACCAAGAATTGCTAAAATCTAAGAACTTACAAGCATAATGATCAATTATGATTTCTAATTCACAAAACAACCATAAGCCTCCTATGCCTATGAGTTCAAATTTATTTGCAATTACTTTGATAGATGCAAAGTAAAAGATCAGCTCTCAGGTACCTAAATAATGTACAGTGTAAAGAAGACCTGTATACAATGTATAGTTGCCTCCAGCAGACCTATTTTTTACACATATTTCATTTTGCTAAAAACCATACAACAAAGTGAATGAGTTTACTGCAACTTGTATATAAAGAGTCAGCATCACTCACCCTGCTTAAATAGGCTTTGTTGTTAAACTCTCTAAGTAAAGTCAATAGTGTGGGCTGTACAAACTTTAGACAGCATTAGGAGAAAATTAGGAGTAACATATGCCCCGAAAAAAAAGTCATATAAAAATACGCTATCAAGGTCTACCTCAAGATGTAACTTCTCCATGAAGTCTTTCACAAATACTATCTCCCAGTGTTCACTTCCTTCTCTGAACTCCATTCCATCCATTCAATAAATGCCTACCGAGGACCTACCATGTGCCAGGTACTGGACATAACCATAGTGAACAAAACCATCAAAACTCCTCATGAAACTTACATTCTAGGAGGGCTATGAACATAACAAGATAAATAAGTAAAAGGTATAGGCATGTTATTAGTGGTAAATATTAAGCAGAAAAACAGAGTAAAGAGCAAATATGAAATACCAAGAATTTGAAATTTGATTATATCTTTATTTTCAAATCATTCTAAGTCCTCACTTAATGATATTCTTTATTAATCTCTAATTGCTTTATGTGTCATTTTTCCGCACAAGTAAGATTATGAACACAGCAGGGATCATGTTTTTCCATTTCTCACATGTTCATAATACCCAGGACATAGCTGGGCATATTTTAAGCCTCTGATAAATTCTGTTACTTCACACATTAACTAAATCACAAACTTCTAGGCTTCTATACTGTGCAAAGCAATGACAGCCATTAGGAAGTAAAGAGATAATAGAGTATCCTGTACTCAGAAAAGCTCACAGTGTAGTAGACATGTAGACTCCTACAATGTATTATGTTAGGTAAAGTTGGAGCATTTTAAATGAGCTGTATTTGATAACCTTGAAAAGAGAGAAAAGCATGCCTGGAAGAACACTGACTCATATGTTCAGTGACATGAAAAGAACATGAAACATTCAGAGAAGTGCAAGTGGGTTAACATGTCTGGAGTATAGAGAACATATGGAAAAGGGATAGGAGATCAGGTAGGAGATTGGTAAGAGGCCAGATCTCCAAAAGCTCTGATTTCCATACTAATGAATTTGGATTTTTATCCTAAAAACTTTGGGAAGCCACTAAGGGATTTCAAGGAGGGGACTAACACAATCCAATTCATTATAGAAAGATCACTCTGGTGACAGTGGAATAGGATGGAGGCAAGAATGAGAAGCACAGCTGTGGGCAAGTGCTACAACAAACTTGGCAGCATTCAAAAGTCCATGCCTCCAAGGAACAGAGAAGGTAGATAATGAGACTGCTCTAGGGTTTGGTGTTCTGCCAAGTTGGAGCAGCAGAAGGAAAGACAGGAGTTGAAGTTATGGCAAGAGTGATCCATTTCTCCACATGAAATTTTAATTCCTTTAAAGTACAATGACTTAAGTTTTACAAATATAATTTAGAATAGTTATGGATTCTGATCTCCACGATCTGTTCTAATGTCTTATTTCACTTCTTTCTCAGTTCTTTCCCATCTAGGTTAATTCAGGAGAGGTGATCATTTTAACTCAGATTACCTGGCCCAAATTTCTTCTAAAATATACAATCTGTTATAAAAGCTCTGTGCCTATAATTAATCTGGTATAATGGTTTCAAAGAAAATTGCTCAACTACCAAAACGGTTCTTCTTTGCCAGTATTTCATAGACACCTACCTTAGCTACTCAAAATGTGCCAGTGCACATCATGTACTCCATACCTAGAACATTTTTCTCATTCAAACTGAATTCACTCAGTAATTTAAACATAATATGGAGTGCCTATAATGTGTCAGGGCCTGTGCTTGATGCTGGGCACACAATGTAACAACTAAGACAAATTTCCTCCCCTCGGTGCCCTCACCTTGTGTTAAATGCAACATGGTGTAATACATCTTTTTAGCATCACATGCTGAGCATTCTTTTCTTTTCTCTGGATTGACAGCAGCACTTTGCACTGAGGAAAAAGGTAATCACCTGCAACAGAATGAGGCCTAACCAAAGTCAGCAATCATTGTTATTAAATTCCACCTTATTTTCCTGTATTCAGAGCCAAATACTCAGTTTAATTCTGCAGAAATAAAGTTAAATGAATTAAAATAATTTCACCTAATAAGAAATATCTACTATACTCTAGAAACCAATTCTATTTTATATACATAACTTATTCCCTGCAACCTGTGTGGGGCAGATATTATCTCCATTTTTCAGACATGGATATGAGACTCATGAGTAACCTGCTTAAAATCGCACCCTTAGAATTGACAGTCGGGATTCTAAGCAAGTTTTCAAAATTCCAAATCCATGCTCAAGTGTCAGTATAATTAACATAAATGAGACAGCATCACCAGTGTCAGAGAAAAATATTGTTTTCGTAGATATTGCCAGGTCCTGGCTGAGGAGCTCAGAACACCAAGAAGCATAAATGTGCCCCATGGAAGGGGATAACTAAACACTTCTGGAATAATATTCACAATCTAGAATACATACCTATACCTTCTACTTTACTTTCCTTTTAATAATGTATCTCCACTTCTATTCACACTCCCTTGAACAAACCATTACGTTAAGTATATTATACTGTATCATAACTTTAAACTTGATTGTGAGCATGCACTGCATTAACTTTTTCTTCTCAGTATCTACCAAAATGACTGACGTATTTGTTGAATGGTTTAAATACACGTAAATATTAGAAGCCAAATAAATTAACTCCTAAATTCAAGCCATTTATCTAGCAAATATCTAAATGCCACACTCCAGGTTAGAAGCCAGGTATACAAAAGGTAAAAACAAATAAATAAAGTTAAATATGGCAGATGCAATGACAGGATATATGTACTAAATATATAAGGGTGGCAAAACTAAGGGAGTAGTCATGTCTACATGCATAGCAAGAAAGGCTTCAAGAAGGAAGTGACATTTATATTGATTCTTTAAAGATGAGCAAGTGTTCTCTAGGAAGACCTGTACAGGCAAGAGCATAAACTGCTAACAGTTATTATACTATAAAATGATAGTAACTATCAATTATGGAATATCTATTATATATCACATAAAATACATTTATATATATAAAATGAAGTATTACATATTTTACTTTGCCTACAAAGTAGGCATTATTCCCACTTAATTAAGAGAAAAGACAGTATCAGTGAAGGCCAGAATATGGTGGGATATACAGATTATTCTAAAGTGACAATAAAGGAGAAAAAAATATTAGTAAGTTACTCACTGAATGCCCCAACTTGCCGTTTCCTCTGCCTGCAAAGTTCTCTCAAACATATCCATGGTTGGTTAACTCCTTTTATTCCAACTCAAATGTTCCTCCTCAGAGGCCATCTTATTTCCCTATCTAAAATAGCCTTCCCTTTGACTCTTGTCTACTTGTTTAAGTTTTCTTCATAGCACTTTATCACAGTGCACTGTATTACATTGTTTTTTAGGAGAAGGAAAGAAAAGTTTATTACTCTTCTGGCAAAGGAGGAAAATGGTACACTCTTGCCTCAAACAATCCAAATTTCCTAAACATAAGCAGAAATAAAGAGCTTTTAAAGCGAGGGCCCTCAGTTCTAGACTACTGTGTTAATGATTCTAATCATCCCATTTATTAATATTTGCTTACTGTCTTACTCCCCCACTACAATGCAACCATGAGATCACAGGCTTTGTTTTGATTATTTCTCTTTCCCTGTGCCTAGAACAGTGTCTGGCACATAGTAAGTGCTCAATTACTGAATTACCCCATTGGTTTTCCAATATAAATGTCTGGAAGAGAAAAGCTTTTCAAGAAATTACTTGGCTGATTAGAAAACTAAGATGTAGAAATTAACAATAAAATTCCTAACCTCTTTATGACACTGGAGTCAAACCTAAGTTGTTAGTAGAAATCTAGTAACATTACTCTTCTGCTTAAACTATTCGATAGTCACCTAGAGCCTAAAGTCTATTCATTATCAAATATCATTGTTTAAATACTAATTGAACAAAATATACAACATGCCACATAAAAATAACCAAAGGTAACTTTAAAATATTTAAGACAGTCCTCAAAAACTTCATGAGGTCCAGGACTAGGTCTGTTTTATTGATTACTATACATTAATATTATTACTATACATATTATTACTACTGTTATACATCTGACTATATGTATTATTATACATTATTACACCTAAAAAATAATTTGCCTGACTTTTACATGTAAGCAATTGCATTTTCAGTAGCCTTATGAAAGAGAAACTAGATTTTAGTAATTATGGTTTGAAAAGGGGAAAACAAGAACAAATACAAATAGAAAATAAGATGAGCTCTGGAAGCCACAATAGTACAGACTGTCTAGCAGACTAGTTCTCCACTAAGAGTGCTATGGCCTCCTCCCTTCTCCTTCCCAACTGCTACTGGAGATCACTGGGATTGGGGTAGGGGGGTGTAATTATACTGAGTAACTGCAATGCTTAAGCCAGTCCCACACAACAAAGAATTGTCCTCAGCTATGCCAGCAGGAAAAAGAACACTAGCAAATGATGGGTGGAGTAGCAATAGGAGGTGAATCTGCAAAGACAGCTTGAGCTATCAGTCAGTGAAGCACAATGTACATCAATAAGAGGAATCTAAAAGAAGCCACTGATGGTTTTTAAGCAGGACTATGACGTGATGAAAGACGTAACAGAAAAAAAAATTAATTACAACTTCTATTTTGTATAGTACTTTCAAGTTTAAAAATGCTTTACCATATAGTCAGTTTTATTTTTTTTAAATAGACTTTGTCTTTTAGAGCAGTTTTAGGTTCACAGCAAAATTGAGCAGAAGGTACAGAGACCTCCCATACATTCCCTTCCCCTTCGCATGCGCAGCCTCCCCTGCTATCAACATCCCCCAACAGAGCAGTACATTTCTTACAACTGATGAACCTACACGGACACATCATTATCACCCAGAGTTCATAGTTTACATCAAGGTCCACTCTTGGTATTGTACATTTTATGGGTGTGGACAGATACATAATCAAATGTATCCACCGTTATAATACATACGAAGTAGTTTCACTGCCCCCAAAATTCTTTGTGCTTTGCCCATTAATTCCTTTCTCCCCTCTAACCTCTGGCAACTGCTGATATTTTTACCATCTGGATAGTTTTGCCTTTTCCAGAATATCATATTGTTGAATTATACAGTATGTAGCCTTTTCAGTTTGGCTTCTTTCACTTAGTAATGTGCATTTAAATTTCCTCCGTGTCTTTTCATGAATTGATAGCTCATTTCTTTCTAATGATAAGCAATATTTCATTGTCTGGATGTACCACAGTTTACTGATTGATTCACCTACTGAAGGACATCTCAGTTGCTTCCAAGTTTTAGCAATTACAAATAAGGCTGCTAGAAACATCCACAAGCAGGTTTTCATGAGGACGTAATTTTCCAACTTTTCTGGATAAATAGCAAGCAGTGCAATTGCTGGACTGTATGGTGAGAATAGTTTTGTAAGAAACCACCAAACTATCTTTCAAAGTGGTTGTATCATTTTGCGTTGCCACCAGCAACGAATGAGAGTTCCTGTTGTTCCACATCCTCGCCAGTGGTGGTGTCACCATTCTGGATTTTGGCCATTCTAATAGGTGTACAGTGTATCTCAGCTTTAATTTGCATTTCCCTGATGACATACGATGGGAAACATCTTTTCATATACTTATTTGCCATCTGTGTGTCTCCTTTGGTAAGAAGTGTCACTTTTATTTCACTCTAGAGTGTATGTTTGCCATCAAAGAATGCCTATCACAACGGTCTAGGCAGGAAATATAGAATATAAACTACAGAAACGGCAGTGGGAATAGAAAGAAAAGGTTATACTGAACTGAATGCAGTGTGAGAATGGAGACAAATATGACTGATATTTCAGGCCTAAAAGTTGTCTAGGTAAAACAAAGGTACGTTTGTCTTCTATTTGGCTGGGCCAGTCCAAACAACACAGAGTTACAAAATGCATCAAATGTGATTCCATTAAATCTTCACTGGAAGAATAAATACGTCATATTCTATACTTTGTCATCCTAGTCAATTGATATACGTAGGGAATGCAGTTCAGAAACCTAAGGAAATAAGAGCTTAAGAAAAAAACGAAGATGAAAAAAGGAAATGAAGCCTTTAGAGCTAGTTTCCCTCCTATAATACCTTTTAAGTCATCAAATTTCACGCAGAAAAGAACTAAGAAGGGGAGCCAGGTGACTCTTAATCACAAACCAATGACTGTGGCCCACTAACTGTGTACAATGTCACATGCTGCCAAGAACTTGGCTTACCATACCAGCAACTATTTATGAATCTCATGATTTGGATTTTCTTAATTACTACCACTGAGAGAAATTTTTAAAATAAATATTGTTTGTATTTAGTACTTCTACTAAGAGTTCAGGCATTTATCAAATCAAATACTTCAATATGAATATTTTTAGAGTAAATTTTCTCTAAAATCTTTGGGGATAATTCTTTGGTGTCATTTTCAATATACCAAAGACCCGATACAAACTCAAAAGGAGAGTGAATAATGTCTTCCTTCTCTTCTGATAGTCTCTCTAGGGCAGAGTCTATCTTATATTCCCAAGTATTCCAGTATCTAGCACACCACAAACACCTAATAATAGTATTGATAGATAATTCTCCAGAAAAGTATAATAAATAAATAATACAGGCTGCTGCATTTTTTAAACCTGTTATATATTATATTACCTGGTACATGATAGGCATTCAAAATATGCTAACATTTATGGAGAGCATATTACATGCCAGAACAACGAATGAGAAAGGGAAAGTTGTAACTGGATACACAATGCTCTACCAGGATGCTATAAAAATGCAGGCAGAGGATTCTAGAATCTCTAATATCTACTCAGCCTTTGAAAAGTTCAACAATTAAAGGAGACAAATCTTACCAACAGAGGGCTGAGAAACCACTACAGATGTTCCCTAATTATGGGTTAAGTATTATTCTGAACAGAAAATAAAGGGCCCTTGCCGAAAACCCCTTCTGACTGATGACTGCCTCTTGCAGCTCTGAATCTCTGTAATTGCTAACTTTGCATAAAAAGTACCTATTAATTTACCTGGACCCTAGAAAAAAGAAAGAAGTGTCCCCTGATTGTTAGCTAAAAATTCTCCTTAAAAAATTGCTAACATCACCTATACCTTCCAAATGTTTCAAGCAGATTATCTTACACAAATTCAGGTCCTTAGGTCCCTTCCCACTTCCCAGGAACATTCTAAAGTTTATCATCGTCTGATTACTTCGCTCCCACTTATTCCCCCATCTACCGCACCACTACCACCACCAAGCAACTTTAGTTCCTGCTAATCTTCTCAGAGCCTCTCTAAAGGTAGAAGACAGACTGTAATTCCTCTGCCTCAAAACTATCTTTATAGGCAATTCATTTACCAACACACTCCTCTATCTACACTTATATTCACAGTTAATAATATGTTCCTTCAGTGTAAGTAAGCAAATGAGTAGGTGTATTTATATGGCTATATTTATCTATATCCCTTGACAGCTATCTAATTTTTTCCATTTTGTTTTATACTATAAGCTCCTAGAATGCAATAATACATTTGTCTATAACATCGTAACATCTATCATATGTTGGAAAATACTGTTGACAAGGTACAAAAAAAGAAAATAAACAGGTGCATGCATACAGTTATTGACTCCTGGTTTCCCAAAATGCTATTGAAAATTTAATGAAAAATGTTTTACATAAAATACAATTTGAGCACACATACACATGCAGAATCCCAGAAGCAATTTCCAACTTCTCTCCAAAGATCAGAAAAATCTCATTGATATACACAACTGAAAGTAACATAACCAAAATAATTGAGAACCAGGATTCCAAGCAGCACTGGCTTTTTTGAGACTATATCTCATGCCAATAACACTCTGATTAACATTGTTATGTGCACAGAGTAGTGAAAGAGCTGTGCTTATTTTTATTTGTGTTGTTTTGGAGGAGAGAATATGATCATTCAAAGCTATCACAACACTGTGAACGTACTTAGTGCCACTGAACAGTATGCTTAAAAATAGTTAAAATGGTCAATGTCATGTTATGTGTATTTTACCACAATAAAAAGAGAAAGCTACAGCCAAATCACAAGCTACAGTGAACAAAGATCACTAATACTATCCTACCTGTATCAACACTAGGGAAATAAAGAGAACACTGTTGTTATTGCCAGGCGCTGATCCAAGAGCAATATATTATTTGTTTTACTTCTCTCTCAGTGTAAGAACTTAACAACAATCATATGTATCACAATTTTACAGATGAGAAAGGTTGAACAGTCCATAGAGAAAAAAAGAACTTTGAATTCATTCTCATCCTGCCACTTACTGTGTAGCTTGAGGAAAGTTATTAACCTCTTTGCCTTAATTTCCTCATCTGAAGAATTGCAACCTTGCAAGGCTATTGTTAGAATTAAATGAGATATATAACATCTAACCGTGTGTGATACATATTTGGAACTCAATAAACAACACTCTATAGATATCTATCAATATCACCTGGAAAGAAAAGGTGCCCATAGCTAATAAATGGCACAGTAGGAATTCAATGGTAAGTCTCCTGAAATCTAAGTCTAGTCTATTACCTTAATAGTTACCAAAAATTATTATTTTTGAAAAATTAGACTTAACTAAATATCTTTTGGCTGGTTCCAAAAAATATATACATATATACTCTAAAATACAAAGAAAGGAGATAAAGGGAGAATAGAGCATTTATTGTGTCAACTATTATATGAAACACTAATTGAGTGCTTTACTTGATTATCTAATTCAAATGCTCTCAACAACCCTGCCACATTAATACCTAGCTACTACTTCTCATGACGAATAAACCAGGCTACTCATCGGTAAAGTAATTTACGCAAGATTAAACAGCTAGTAATTGTCTTGCTGAAATTCGAGCCAGGTCTGCCCAAATCCGAAGAACTTTATTTTTTCCTATATCCTACAACCTGTCAAAGGAAAAATATTTCCTAGTTTTAAAAATCCCAGAAAGAATATCCTGAGAACAAATTCCAAAACAGGAATTCTAAAAGCATGTTCATTAAAAAGTATCACTTGTTGGAAGTATATAACCTCTAAAGCACTATTTTGAAAAAGAAAATGCTTATTTGGATATAAGTTTTGCTTACTGGATTTTTTGTTTGTTTGAACAATTAGTTTAGAAAGTTCTTAACGTTTCTAAGTGAAATCAAATTCGCATTTCCAACTTGGAAGCAGAGTCCATTACCCCATCAATTTGGTCTCAGCAATAAAAATGAGTAATTTCCCTTTCATGTCCTATTCCATAACAACAAAAGATTGACAAAGCTATACTACAATCACAAAGCAAGAGGGGAGAGCCAAACATACGTGCAATGTGCTTGTGGCACAGCAGGGAAATGAGGCCACAACCAGAAACTTGATGTTCAGTGATATTTGTAAATCAAGCATTTTCTAAGTTGGGAATTGCTTATACAATGTATAAAGAAACAGCCAACCAATCCCTTTTCTCATGAAAAAAAACTCTGAAAAACTGCCAGCCACTGTTTTAGTTTTGTTTTGTTTGGAGAAGCAGAAGTCTCATAAAACCCTTCCATATTAAAGTTTTGCAAATTTAGCTTCCAACACACAGGGCTCTAATGTAATATACAGTTACAAAGTCTTTATTGATAATTAAAACATCAAAGCAGAAAACATAATCACATAATCATGTCTCTGAAGTTTAGACAATATCTTCCTAGTTTTCAAAATAGCCTCTTTAAGACATCCAAAAGCATGACAGAGAAATTGGAGACATCAGTACTTGTTAGCAGCCTGCAAAAAGCCTTCATGCAAAAGACTGAATCTGGCAAAGTATCTGTTTAATAGCCTATGAGGGAATTGACATCTAACTCTTCAGATCATTAATTTCATTCTCCAATACAACTTTTTCTACCTATCCTATTTCACCTGATATTTTACACCATATAATTCTAACATCTATTTCTGCTTTAAAATAAGTAGGTAGAAGTAAAGGAGTTCACATACAGAGTCAGTTACTGGAGATTCCTTACATGTAGCAAACATTGTAACCAGTATGCAAACTAAAATAACCTCCCAGAGTAATCTCTTTTCTCTGAAAGTGTTTACTTCAACTCTTCCATAGCAATGATTTGCTCTCCCTTTCTCTCTCTCTCAAAACACCAGGTTTTATTTAAGATAACACTAAAAATAATATAATTATGTAACCAATATATTAAAATATATGCATATAAATTAATATTGCCCTTCCTATTCAAAGCATTCTCCTTATAAAGGTATACATACTTGCTTCAACAACTCAGCCGCTGTCCAAAATTCATAACATTGATGAATTACCCAAAAGAATTACTCCAAAGCACTTGTACTGTTTTCTACATATTCTTAATAATAGCTTAATTTCTTCCATTTACAGGGGACTTAAACTTTGGAAACTGCTCAGGCAATCAATCTGCAGAATATCATTTCTGATCCAAATGGGGTATCAGGTACTAGTAAAGAAAAAAGTATTCTCATGTGGTCCATAAACTATAAAATAAATTCCAATTTATTAGCCCACAAACTTACTTTTATTTTCTATTTTTTTGAAATATACCATTAATAACTTAAATTTTCTTTAAAATTGTGATCTAAAAAATAACTATATGATAATGTAAGTTTCTAGAAGAACAGAATTACAGATATAAAACTTGCCTGAAAATATAAAGTCAACTGAACCAGCTAACGATTAAATACATGGACAATATAATTTAAGATACAGTAATCCCTTTAATTTCATACATTTTCCAAAATACTATTTTCTCAATATGAACTAAAATTAGTGCAAATTACTGATATATGTGTTCTGTTCAGTGCTATATTCCCATTACCTAGAGCACCACCTGAAACACAGCAAGTACTCAGTAAGTATTTACTGAATGAAGGAATCAATACAGAAATTTAATATATGGCCACGGATTTAGCTGATTTCTATTTTCCTAGCTTAATTATACCAGAAAATTTTTCATTTTTATATGAAATGATCAACAAAACATAACCAAACCAGACTACACTAAAGTACCAAGCATGTCAGTTCACAACAACTCCATTCTTCAAATTGCTCAGGCCAAAAACTCTGAAGTCATTCTTAACTATTCTTCTCACACACATCCCATCCAACATCAGGAACTCTGTTGGCTCTATCTTCAAAATATTATCCAGACTCTGCCCTATTCTAAGCTACCATCATTTCTTGCACTGATTATTGTCCCTCACCCTTTGATGTCCTCTCTCCCCTCCTTTCAGAGCTTAATCCATGGCCACTCCTAATCACTCCCCTGCAAACATCCTCATTCCCTTTTTCTCATTTCATCATATTGGTTTGGCAAAGCCATAACGCTGGTTAAAGCTATTAGGTCATTAAATATGAAATGTCCGATTTTGAATCAAAAGTGCAGAAATATCTCAAACAAGAAGCAGTACAATTAATCAAAGTATGTGCCTAAACTATCAACACAGTTTTGCCATTTCAGTGGTAGCTTGTTTATGCCAGCAGCAAAGACGCCTGGAGAGTGAGTGGCGATGAAATCACCAAAGTTGTTTTCCCTAGCTCGTTGAGAAATGAATACTTTCCTTGCAAGAAGTGATCCAAAGCCTGGAAGAAGTGGTAGTCAGTTGGTGCAAGGTCTGGTGAATATGGTGGATGACAGTTTCCAAGTCCAGCTACTGTTGCTTGAGCAACACTGTTTGTGCGACATGTGGTTGAGCACTGTCTTGCAAGAGGATTGGCTGTCTCTATTGATCAATCTTGGCTGCTTAATCACAAGCAATATCATCATTTCGTCCATTTGGGTGCAGTAGACATCCACTGTAATCCCCTGACCAGGTTTCATAAAGCCATAGTAGATAGTATCAGCGCTGGACCACCAAACAGACACTGGTAGCTTTTTGGATGGGTATTTAGTTTTTGACCATGTTTCGGTACATCTTTATCCAAGCATTGTGCCAAACACTTGCAACTGTCAAAAAGAATCCATTTTTCATCACACATAACAATATGGCATAGAAATGGTTGGCTTTACATTGTGACAGCAAAGAAGGGCAAGCTTCAAGACAATTTCTCTTCTGACATTCATTTAATTCATGCAGTACCCATCTATCCAGCTTCTTTACCCTGCCAATTTGTTTTAAATGGTCCAATATTGTTGGAATAGTAACATCAAATCTTGCTGCTAATTCACGAGTAAGTTGAGATGGATTCACTTCTACTATATCTTTCAGCTCATCATTATTCACCTTGGCCTCACATCGCCCACGTGGCTCATTTTCAAGATTAAAATCACCAGAATGGAGCTTCTCAAACCACTGACGTACTGTGCGTTCATTAGCCACATCCTTCCCAAACATTTTGTTGATATTTTGAGCTATCTGCACTGCACTGTTTCCATGATGGAACTCATATTCGAAAATAACATGAATTTTTGACTTATCCATGGTTTCACAAAAATTGCTGTAAAAAAAATTTGAAAGATAATCACAAGCCAAAACGTGCATTTGAAAGACTGAGGATGTACCTTCCCAATAATAAAACAAACAATGTCAAAGTGAAACGTCAGAGATATCAACTGTCAAATTTAGTACTTATGGAAATTGGACATTTCATAATCAATAACCTAATAATTCTTCAACAACTCTGTACCTACACCCATGCCTCTAAATATGGCTAATCATGATGCTTTAAATTAATAATCAGAGACCTTGACTGCACCCTAATGCTGGCAGGCAAGTATACTCTAACTGGTCCATTCACTCTCCCACTCTATGTCACACTTTCTTGATCCTCAACCCCACATGCTTTCTTCTCCCCATCCTTACAGTGATGACTTTGCTTCCTATATTTCACTGAAAGAAAAAAAAATTTTAATGAAGCTATCTGAAGTGAACTTCCATTAACTCCCATGACCCATCAAAATACCACTCAGGGTCTATGCCCTCAAACTGTGTCTCTGGCCTATTTCCACAGATTAATTATCCAAGTTTCTACATAATATCAATCTCTACACTTGTGAACTAAATCACATTCCATGTAGTCCCTCAAGAGCAGCACTCCAGGAATTCATCCTTAACATTTTGTTCTCAATGAATTGTTGTCATTACCATATAAACATGCTGTTTCTGCCATCCTTAAAAAAATAAAAAAGGCAAAACATTCTCAACCCCATTCCACTACTGTTCCATTTCTTTGTTCTCCCTTGCAGAAAATCTTGAAAACATTCCTAACCAACCATCTCCAATTTTTCTCCTCCCTTTCTGCCTTAAAATCCACTCTAGTCAAGCTTCTGCTCTCACCACACCACCAAAACTGTCCTGGCCAAAATCACCAGTAACCTCCACATTACTAAATCCAAGGGATAATCTCATTTCTCGTGTTACTTTGCATATCAGTAAGCACTTTCCACAGCTGATTATTTTCTTCTTTAGTTTCCAGGACAACACAATATCCTTTTTTCCTCCTCACTGACTGTTCCTTCTCAGTCTCCTCATAAAAAAGGCCTGAGGAAACTTTTGGGGATGATGGTTACGTTCATTATCTTGACTACGGTGATGGTTTCATGGGTATATGCACATATTCACACTTAGCAAATTGCATACTTTAAGTATGAACCATTTATTGGATGTCAATTATACTTCAAAAAATGTTTAAAAAAAAAAAAAACCTATCAGCCTGCACATACCATTCCTACTATCCAAGATTGCTCAGAGATCATGAAAACAGGATTATTAAAGTTGTTTTTAGACTCCAAGATGAAAAAAATCCTGACCATTGAGAACAGTTAGTTCCTTCTCATCCAATTCTCTCAATAACTTAGCTCTACCATTTTCAATTAAACAATTATTTTCCTAACAAAAGAGAGAATCAGATGAGTGGTGTAAAGCTTGACATTCTTTTTGTCATCTATTATCATTACGGTATCAGAAATAATCTGCTACTTGTGTTTTCTCCAACCATAACATCTGAAAATACCTTTTATTATTCTTAGCACTCTTTGCAAGCCTCAGCTGAGTCTGGCCTTTAGTATTATATTATGAAGCTAGCTATCAGATATCTCTGACACTTTCTTATTTACTACCAGTTATGTATCCTATTTTCTATCTTTTTATAATTTTATACCCCATCTCAATTACCATCTACCAGTATCAGGTATTTCAATAAATACTACTAAGAAATAGGTAAATAAGTAAAATAGTACTTGAAGCATAATAGGAAGAAGAATTAGTTCATTAAAATATCTTACAAAAATCAAGCACATTTGTGGCTGGGCGCGGTGGCTCACGCCTGTAATCCTAGCTCTCTGGGAGGCCGAGGCGGGTGGATTGTTTGAGCTCAGGAGTTCGAGACCAGCCTGAGCAAGAGCAAGACCCCGTCTCTACTAAAATTAGAAAGAAATTAATTGGACAACTAAAAATATATAGAAAAAAATTAGCCGGGCACGGTGGCGCATGCCTGTAGTCCCAGCTACTCGGGAGGCTGAGGCAGGAGGATTGCTTGAGCCCAGGAGTTTGAGGTTGCTGTGAGTTAGGCTGACGCCACGGCACTCACTCTAGCCTGGGCAACAGAGTGAGACTCTGTCTCAAAAAAAAAAAAAAATCAAGCACATTTATATGTGTATGTCTACACAAAATTATCGAGCTAGTGAGACTTCATGGAAATCAAATATCAAAGGAGTCTCTCTGGTTACAACTCCAAGCATTTAACAGAACTCATCAGCAATAAGAGACTCAGGGGGACATAGGTTAGATAGTGTCAGATTTGTGTTTTGTATAAAATATTCACACGGTTGCAGAGTGTGGATTTAAGGACAACAGACTAGAGGCAGGGAGACAAGTTATTTTATTATCTCAAGCAGTGAGAGGCTGTGCTAACAAGGTGAGACAAAAAAAAAAAATATTTACAAGGTAAATTTTACCAATTCCTGGAACTCTCACTAGTTCCACCATAGTATGCAGCCTCCACAATATGCCAACCAAGTAGTAAAAGACCTTATTTTTTTATCAAGTACAAAGATGACTTCGCATTTTGTAATTCTAGAGAAAGTTTAGGTATTTAAACTAAATTTCTGAATGATTACACACTAAAAACTGAATTCATACTTCCATAAACTTTTATTTTTGGCCCCACTAACAAGACTGTTCTTACAATCCAAGAAAACTCTGCCTATCACATGACATGATGGGGGCACTGCAACAGCTCCCTTCGAGCTCAGGATATAAAGAAAGGACAAGATGCAAGGTGGCATCAAATAGGTAGAAACGGGCCTAGGAAGATATGCTGTCAAAAAGACTGACAATTACTGCATTCTTCCTGCCTGTAGAACTCAATCAGAAATTTCTAAGAAATGATTTCAAATTACCTGGAATAAGAAAAAAGAAGTCATTCATAAAACGGTGCTGATCATTTTTAAGTAATATTAGCTTTGCTTCCTGAACTGCTGTTATTGTTCAGGTCCTACACTGAGGAGTCTTATTTCCATTATGACCACAATCCGGGCATAAATTTAGCTTCCATATAGAGAAACAGATTTGTCAATAAAAGATGTGACTTCTCTTCTAAATGTAGTAATACTCTTCACAGTTAAGATTAAAGTTCTTTGTATATCAAAATCTGAAGATGATAAGAAGACTAGGTCAGTCTTTTAAGCACAAACATTTAGCTCAATTTCTTTTTTTATCATAAAATTGTATTTAATTATAAATAAAATTATGTATTTTTTAATTTCAGAATTTTGCGAAATCGATCAACACTTATGTGCACATTAGCCCTATTTCTGATAGGGAAGGAAAATAAGCAAGAACATCTGTATGTCATCTAACTATTAAAAGCTCATATCCAGTTCCCTTCTCTCCACCTCTCTACCACTCCCCACAGAGACAACCTTATCACTTCTCTCAAAGTCTTCCTGTAATATGGTCTCCCTATCTCTTACACCACCCCACTACAAATGTATTCCCCTTTACAGCACACCATATCTCTTTAGAATATGAATCTGATCACATCATCCCTTCTGCTGAAATCCTTCAATATCTCCCATTCCCCCAAAGGATAAAGGCTAATTTCTACAGCATGAAATACAAGGCACATTCTTCACCACTGATTCACCCCCACTATAAAGCCATCCTGACCTTCCTAACAGTTAGATGTTTCCTATTCTCCACCCTTATAGTATCTTATGCATAACTATTAATATTATAGTTGCAAGTAACTGTTTATCTATCAACTCTCAACTTTCACTAAATAATTAGTCTCTCAAAGGGATAATCAGAATTTCACAACAAAGACCACCAACTCTGGAATCAAACCTAAGCTCAAATCTCAATTCCACTATTTATTAAGGATGTAATCTTCAGCAAACCTCTTAACATCTTTGGATCTTAGCTTGCTCAGCTGCAAAATTAGCATAAAATAATCACTCTCATGGGTTCCCAAAAGAAAGAATAATAAACAGTTCTAGAAAACCCATAAAACTAATGTAGCTAACAACATCTACAAAACCCAAAAAAGAACATTTCCTATATAAAAGACTAACCCTTCTCTATGGCAGGCACAAGTTATACCTTTGTAATGAGGATATATATAATACATTTCTTTAAAAGAAAATCAGAGGAAAAAAGTCACAAGCTTATTTAACCAACATTACATCTATCCTTCAACTTTAAGTCAATAAAAGTATAATTAAATACATACGTTCACTGAATTCTCATAGAAATTAGTATTTAAGCAGAAAGAACACAGCCTCAGTTCCTAGAAAATTTTTATTCAAAATATTGACAAATTTAACATTTGATGGTGTTACCTCCATTAAAAGTGTGATCAAAAGGACTTAAGTAAAATGTTGAAAATATTGAAAATATTTGAAAATATTGAAAATGATTGAAAATATGCTAAACATATTTTCTACATTGCACAGACAAAAATGCTTGGGATTTTAAAATTGCCTCAGCAAACCTGGGCTCTTCCTTTTGACATGTCCCTAAAGTATCTCCTCATTTCACAGGCAGCCAACTTCCTGAGAGAGAAAGGGAAGGAAAGAAGAAATTCTTAAATGAGACTGGACAACAGAACTGGGGATAAACATTAGCAACTGAAATATGTGCTGTGCCTTTCAGAGGGGCAGGGGTAAAGGAGATAACGCTGGAGGGAAGGAGGGGGCTGCAGTCTAGGATTTCCTCTTCCTGCTCTTGGTTGGCTTCGGTATACCACAGCCATGAGAGAGAGAAAGATGTTCCCTTTGGGAAATAAGAAACCACAAACACTGTACATAATATATTGAACCTTCACAGCTCAAATAATAACAAACCTTTCCATTAGCAGTATCGGCTTCAAGAATTTGAAGGAAACATTAGTTTTCCAGACTATATTTAGAGAGAATAAGGAATTAAGTAAAAAAAATTGGATTTCAAATAACTATCTGTAACAAACACAATTAGTTTGAAAGTTATCATGGCAATTATAAATTAAGATCTTACTAAAATTATATTGAAGTAATGGTTTTTAAAGTAAAATTTCAACCGAATTTCTTGTACAAAAGTTATACAGCAACCACACAGGACTTTACTTCTTACTGTATTAAATGAATTTTAATCCCCGAAAAGTATAACAAGGCTTCTTTGTCTAGATTCTGAGGGGGAAAAAATTCAATAACTACTTTGAAAACAGTTTTAATTACTTGTAACCTAAGAAACTAAAGTCTTAAAATTCCTTTTTTCCCCTAATGTCACGTATACTTTTCTACTAAACTCTTGGGAATAATACACTTAACTGTATACCTGAAAAAGTCAAAGTTTCTCTCAATCACTTAGCATTTCACTCGAAGGAAGGCAAAACAGGAAAAGCCCACTGATTTGGGAATCAGGAAGTCTGGGTTGTACCGTCACTCAGTACACTAGCTAGTTATAGATAACCTTGGGCACTTCTCCAGCTTCTGTGGCCTCTATTTCCTATAAACCAGCGGTCCCTAACCTTTTTGGCACCAGGGATTGTTTCCATGGAAGACAATTTTTCCACAGACTGAGGCGAGGGGTGGATGGTTTCGGGATGATTCAAACACATTACATTTATTGCGCACTTTATTTCTGTTATTATTACATTGTAATATATAATGAAATAACTATACAAATCACCATAATGCAGAATCAGTGGGAGCCCTGAGCTGTTTTCCTGCAACTAGACGGTCCCATCTGGGGCTGATGGGAGACAGTGATTGATCTGATAGGAGGCGGAGCTCAGGTAGTGATGCGAGCGATGGGGAGCGGCTGTAAATACAGATGAAGTTTCACTTGCTCACTTACTGCTCACCTCCTGCTGTGAGGCCTAGTTCCTAACTTTAAAACCTTCCACTTACATGGTTTATAAAGCACTTTTCAGTTTGCCCTCATGAAAACTATGTGAAATAACTGTTTTACAAATGGAGAATGTGAGGCCCAGAAAGTAGGAGACATACCCAAGATAGTAACTGGCAGAGCCAGAAGCAGAACCTAGCTCAAAGCCCTTTAGTTCCTTATTGATTCATTATCCAAAAATCTCACAAACTTGAAAAGCTTAAAACACAAATCTAAATAATTATATTAAAATAATATATGGTGCACAGGCTATTTTTAAAATGTAATTATATTCAATATGCTAAGTAATTGTTTACAGACAAAAAGTATGTAGCATGTACCTCAAAACATGGAGACAAAACAGATCAACTCAAGCTATTCAGTGAAAACTATTAATCAGTGAGTGAATTTTTCACTTATAATTACTAGCTTTGTCATCGCAGGAAGATGTTACTTTTACCTTATATTCTTCAAAGAACTAAAAATTAAATCATGTGGGCATTTTTCCCACAAAGAAAGTTCCCAACCCAGACAGTTTCATTCATGAGTTCTATCAATAATCAGGGGAAAAGGAATTCCACTCTTAGACAAACTCTTCCAGAAATCAGAAAGAAGAGACTTCCTCAGAAGAGTAGCAAAATATTTATACCAAAACCAAAAAAATAGTACTAAAAATGAAAACTATAAAGCCAGCCTCACTCATGAACATAACTTTAAAAATCTGAAAGTACTAGTAAATTAAATTCAACCACAAAAAAAGGATAATAACACATCGTGACAAGGTCAAATTCATTTCAGGAATGGATGATTGGCTAAACTTTAGAAAATCAATTAATATAATTCACATTAACAGGTAAAAGGTAGAAAACTCATTTAAATCATGAGAACAGATGCAAAACAATATTCCATAAAATTAAACTCCAAAGTGGAAACAACCCAAATGGCCTTCGATGGGTAAATGGTTAAACAGCTACCTCCATACAATGGAATATTATTCAGCAATAAAAAGGAACAAATTATTGATACATTCAATTCGAATGGATCTTAGGGGTATTATGCTGAGTGAAAAGGGCTAATATCAGAAAGTTACATAATCTAGAATTCCATTTATGTAACAGTCTCAAAACTACAAAAGTAAAAAACTCATGAACAGCGATTTGGCAATAGGGTGTGACTATAAAGGGAAAACACAAGGGAATTCCTTTGTGAGGACAGAGCAGTTCTGTATCTTGAAGATGGTAGTGGTTATATGAACCTATACATTGAATTATACACAAAGACATTCCAAAATTTAAAAATTAATGCATGCAAAAATGGGTGAAATTTAAGTAAAGTCTATAGTCTACTTACTTATATTATGCTAATATTAATTTCTTCTGGTTTTGATAATGTGCTATATTTATGTAAGATGTCACCTCTGGAAAAAAACTTCCAATTTTTAAGACCTCTCTATAAAATTTTTGCAACTTCTTGTAAGCCTATAATTAGTTCAAATAAAACCATTTTTTTAAAAAAGCAATCCAGGAAAGAAGAACAGTGAGGAACTGAAATTTTCATGTATGGATCAGATGTGGAAGGAAGAGTTTAGAACTTGCTCCCAAGATGCCTGCTCCCTATTCTATACACCCTGTATAATTCACTTCTATTGAATGTGAGCAGGACTGAATACAACGGGTTATCAATGCCCTGATTATGCTACATTACAGGGAAGAAAGGATTTTTACAAATGTAATTCAGAGCCCTAATCAGTTGACTTTGAGTTTACTTCAAAAGGGAATTTACCCTGTACTGGTATGACCTTATCCAGTGAGCTTTTAAAAGAGGTCAAAGAGATGAAAACTGTGAGAGCGATTTATCTGTCAGCCTTGAAGGAGCAAACTGCTGTGCTGTGGAGAGAGTTGTATGGCACGGTGTTCCTAGGCTCTTGCTAGGAAGAACAACTGGCCAAAAATTATTAAGAAATTGAAGTCCTCAGTACTAAAACCACAAGTAACTGAATTATGCTAACCATCTTAATGGTCCTGGAAGAAGAGTCCACACTCCAGAAAAGAACATAGCCCAACCACCACCTTGAATTCATCCCTGTGAGACTGAGAACCCAGATAAACCATGCCCAGACTCATCACCAACGGAAACACTGAAACAATAAACATATACTGCTTTAAGATGCTGAGTCTGTGGTAATTATTATGCAGCAACAGAAAACAGAAAATAATAATACACTGAGTTTGATTATTATTCTTTAAACTTGCTTACAAAGAGAATGACTTTCAGGTAATAGATAAGCCAAAAATAGATCCATGTACGTTTTCAAACTAATTTAAAATTTGTCTGAACCTTAGGCCTTCATGTTGTGGCTTTCATGAGACCAAATTATCCAAAGAATTTCCATGGTTTGGCATTGCAACTCTAGTTGGCTCTCATAAATGACAGAGTAAGATAAAGACTTAAAGCAGATGACACTTGGTTATGGCCAAATTCAACAACATTTAAAAAAAACAGTTTTTCTACATTTCTCATCTCTAGTGGATTTTCAAAACCTAACTTAAGGCCAAACTCTTTCCTCTTCCTAGCCATACTAAGAAATTTCAGGAAAAGGAATGGATTATTTGCAAGTTCATATTTCTTGAAATGTAAAGAAACCTCAAAAGGTTATAAATCCATGATACTTGTTATCCTAAAGACTGGGAACTGGCAATTACATTTTAAAAATAAAAACATTTGAATATTTTTAAAAAGCAAAGTGAGGAGATCAAAAACAAAGTACCTAGGAATAAATATAACAATGTGCAAAAACCTCTAGGGAAAAACAATATTAAACTTTATGAGAGCATTAAAATAGATTTAAACAAATACATATACTAAATTTTGAAATTGGAAAACTGAATGTTATAAGGATGTCAGCTGTCTCCAAATCAATTTAATAGAATCAATGAAGCTCCAGTCAAATTTCCAATAGGTTACTATAGCCTTGTAGGATAGATTGATACTTCAATTTACCAGACTTCAAGCTATCCTACAAGGCTATAGTAACCAAAACATCACGGTACTGGCACAAGAACAGAGACATAAACCAATGGAACACAAGTGAGAACCCGGACATAAAACCATCCTCAAATACCCATGTGATCTTTGACAAAACAGACAAAAACATACACTGGGGAAAAGAATCCCTATTCAATAAATGGTGCTGGGAAAATTGAAGAGCCACATGTAGAAGACTGAAACAGGATCCTCACCTCTCACAAAAATCAACTTACAATGGATAACAGACTTGAACCTAAGGCACAAAACTATAAGAATTTTAGAAGAAAATGTTGGAAAAACTCTTATAGACATCGGCCTAGGCAAAGAATTTATGAAGAAGACCCTAAAAACAATCACAGCAACAGCATAAATAAATAAATGGGACCTGATTAAATTTAAAAGCTTCTACACAGCCAAGGAAACAATCAACAGAGGAAACAGACAACCCAGAGAATGGGGGAAAATATTCATATGCTATACATCCAATGAAGGGCTAATAAACAGAATCTACAAAGAACTCAAGCAAATCAGCAAGAAAAAAAATCAAACAACCCCATTAAAAAGTGGACAAAAGACATGAAGCTTTCAAAAGAAGATAGACTACTGGCCAATAAACATATGAAAAAATGCTCAACGTCACTAATCATCAGAGAAATGCAAATCAAAACCACAATGAGATATCACCTCCTAAGCTTTAATAAAACAGTTCCAAAACAACAAATGTTGGCATGGATGCAGAGAGATAGGAACACTCATACACTGCTGGTGGGACTGCAAACTAGTACAATCTCTATGGAAAGTAGTATGGAGATATCTCAAAGAACTAAAAGCAGAATTATCATTTGATCCAGCAATCCCACTACTAGGTATCTATCCAAAGGAAAAAAAGACATTCTATAAGAAAGACATCTGCATTCGAATGTTTATAGCAGCACAATTCACAATTACAAAGATGTGGAAACAACCCGTATCCATCAGACATGAGGGGATTAATAAAATGTGGTATATGTATACCATGGAGTACCACTCAGCCATAAAAAAAAATGATGAACTACCTATTATATTATCCTGGATGGAGCTGCAGCCCATTCTTTGAAGTGAAGTATCATAAGAATGGAAAAGCAACCACATGTACTCACCATTAAATTGTTACTAATTGATCAACACTAATGTACACATATGAGAAATAACATTCACAGGGTGTCAGGCAGGTGGAAGCGGGGAGGAGAAGATGGGTAAATCCACACCTAATGGAAGTAATGAGTGCTGTCTGGAGGATGGGTATGCTTGTCTGGCAGTGCAAGGGTAATTTATGTAACCAAAGCATTTGTACCCCCATAATACTCTGAAATAAATAAATAAATAAATAAATAAATAAATAAATAAATGTAAAACCCTTAGATAAAAGGCAATATTAAATAAAATGATCTTTGCTGCTAAAAAAAAAAAAATCTCCAATGGGTTTTTATCCCCAGAGCTTAACAAGCTAATTGCAAAACTTATATGAATATGCAAAGGGCAGAGAATAGCCAGTCTTGAAGAAGAACAAAGAAAACTTGCTATACTAAACATTAAGACTTATAAGATGACCATAACTTAAAAACATTGTGAATATTGTCAAAGCAACAGAAAAATAGATCAGTGGCAAAAATAAAGAGCCCAGAAACAGACCCACACACATACAGACAACACTTGCTATATGACAGAACTAGCATTACATATTGGTGGGGAAAATCCAAACTTGTTAAACAAATGGTGCTGAAATTGACTGAACATCTACATGGAAGAAAGAAAAAATGGAAATCAGACCTGACTCACAAAACACACAAAATCAATTCCTAGTGATTAAAACTTAAATTTGACTAGGCTAAACTAAAAATAATATAGAATAGTATCATCAGAGCAGGAAAAGCTTTCTTAAATGAGACATGAAAGGAATTAACCATAAAGGAAAAATCCAATTATTAATAATCTGACAATACTAACATTGAGAACTTCTGTCCATTAAGACACAATAAAGTACATAAAAAGACAAGGAACAAATTTGGAAAAGATGTTGCAACTATAACCAAAGGCAGAAATCTAAAGAATTCAAAAAAAAGCTATAAGAAAAAAATAGACCAATCCAACAGGAAAATGGACAGAAGATTTAGACAGTCTCCAAAAGAGGAAATCTAGATAACCAGTAGTATGAAATGATGCTCAACTTCAAAATTAGTGAGTGAACTACAAACTAAATTCATCAGAAGATAACATTACATATCTACCACAAAAAAACTAAAAAAAAAAAAAAAGAATATATGATACCAACGTTGGTGATGCTGGAAAATTAAATGGCTACATCCCTTTTGGCATATAATTTGGCATTACTAAGTAAAGTTTGTACCATCTGACCTGGCGACCTCCTTCATGACATAACCCTGAGAAATTCACAAAGATGTGCAATAAAGGGATATTCCCAGAAGTAGTGTTCATAAAAAGTCAAAACTAGAAACAAACAAAATGTTCATCAGAAAAAAGCATAAACTTTGGAGTATTCAAAATTGGAATACTGCAATAAGATGAATTAACTACAACTACATACAACAAAATGGACAAATCACATACTTTTCTTGAACAGAAGAGAGACAAAAAACACCACACAATGATTCTATTAATATACAGTCCAAAAAAAGAAACAAAATTAAATAATATCATCTAGGTAAACATACACAAGTGGTCAAAATAAAAAGGAAAGGAAATTATCATCACAGAAGTTATGATACCTCTGGCAGTAGGAGAGGTTGTAATTAAGAAGAGGGAACGTGGGGGAGTGAGTTTCTAGGGGTGTTGATGAAGTTCTATTTCTTGACCTGATGATGTTTTTAAGTGGTTCCCTTTATTATTCATTAGACTACATAAATGTTCTAACGTTCTTTTCTATATTTTGTATTTTATATGTGACGCCAAAAATGCTTCACTCTAAAACATAATATAGGTATATATTTCATGAATAAAATCTAATGGATATTTATATTAAAAGAGCTACTGTCTAGGATCAGGTAAATTAATGTACAGTCATGCATTGCTTAACAATAGGGATATGTTCTGAGAAATGTGTCATTAGGTGATTTCCTCATCATTCAAATATCACAGAGTGTACTTACATAAACCTAGATGATATAGCTTACTACACACCTAGGTTATATGGTACAGCCTATTGCTCCTAGGCTACAAACCTGTACAGCATGTTACTGTACTGAACACTGCAGGCAACTATAACACAATGGGAAGTATTTGTGTATCTAAAAATAGAAAAGGTACAGTATAAATACAGCATAAAAGATTTAAATGGTACATCTGTATAGGCAGCAACATGGGACCACCATGACGTATGTAGTCCATCACTGAGCAAAACATAGTTATGCAGTGCATGACTATATAAGCATATGAAGTACATGCCCATATTAAAATTTTTTTAAGTGGTTCATCTGGAAATTGGTTCAGGTGGAGAACTATGTGGGGTCTGTGATGGAAGGTTTTATGTGTCAACTTGGCTAGGCTTTAGTACTCAACTAGTTAATCAAACACTAATATAGATGTTGCTGTAAAGGTATTTTGCAGACAAAGTTAACATCTAAGATCAGTCTAAGCAAACAAGATTGTACTCAGTAACGTGGGTGCGTGGGATCTAATCAGTTGGAAGGTCTTAAAAGTAAAATTCAAGTTTCTTTTAGAAAAAAGAAACTGCCTCAAGATTGTAGCATCAACTCCTGCCTAAAAGCTTCTAAGCCTTTCCCCCTGCCATACAAACTTCAGACTTGCTAGTCCCCCACAATCACATGAGCCAATTTCTTAAAATAAACCTCTTATTTTATATATATGTCCATCCATCCTATTAGTCTTTTCTCTGAAGAACCCTAACTGATACTGATTTGGATAGCTGCAGTGGTGCTAAAGGAACAGAATTTTAAGGATGAGTTTTCTGAACCTGGTTCTTTACTATGATTAGATGCAGGCAATAATGATGGTATTTCCAGTGGTAAAGAAGGCAGGTGACTACACAGTGGGGAAAAGAAAATTAATCACACTTTTTGAAGATTACTTGACATTAGCTCCAAAGTGGTATTGATTTCAGGAAACCAAAACATCACTGTGGCCCACCAGTCACCGTAGGGACTCATGGAGGTCAGGTGATCATGGAGCTTTAACTCAAGTCCAGCTCATAGTGGGTCCAGCTTACCCCATTCTTTCCAAAGTGGTTACTTCCCCAATTCCGGAAGGCATAATTGGAAAACACATACTTAGCAACTGGCAAAATGCCCACATTGCTTCCCCGACCTGTGGAATAGGAGCTATTACGGTAGGAAAGGCCTAGGAAAATAGTAAGCCAGAAGCAATATACCACATTCCCGGATGGACTGCATAGTGCCACATCAAGGACTTGAAGGACAGAGGAGTAGTGAGTCCAACCACATCCCTAATCAACTCACCTATTTTCCCTGTGCAGAAAAGAGATGGATTTTGGAGAATGGCAGTGTATTATCATCAACTTACCTAAGTGGTGACTCCAAATGTAACTGCTGTACCAGATGTGGTCTCATTGCTTAAGCAAATGAACACATCCCCTGGTACCTAGCATGCAAATATGGATCTGGCAAATGCTTTTTTCTCAATATGTGTTAATAAAGATTGCCAGAAGCAGTTTGTTCTCAGCTGGCAAGGTTGACAGGCAATACATTTTCACTGTCTTACCTCAGGATTACATCAACTCTCCAGCCCTATGTCATAATTTAATCCACAGGAACCGTGATCAACTTTCCCTTTCACAGGACATCACACTGGCCCATTGCATCCATGACATTGTGCTAACTGGACCTAGTGAGCAGAACTACTCTATACTCCAAACTCAAACTTATTGGTAAGATATTTGTGTGTCAGAGGGTAGGAAATAAATCAGACAAAAATTCAGGGGTGTTATGGACTGAACGTGCGCATCCCTCCAAAATTCGTATGTTGAAATCCTAATTCCCAACATAATAATAACAGAAAGTGGGGCCTTTGGGAGGTAAATAAGTCATGAGGGTAGAGCCATCCTGAATGGGCTCAGTGTCCTTATGAGCCAGGAGAACTTGCTCATTCTCTGGTCTCCGCCATATGAGGATACAAGGAGTTCACGGTCATCTACAGAACAGGAGAGTCGCCTTCACCAGACCCTGATCTGCTAGCACTCTGATCCTGGACTTTCTAGTCTCCAGATCTCTGAGAAATAAATGTTTGTTGTTTAAGCCACCCAATCTTTGGTAATTTGTTATAGTAGCCTAAATAGACTAAGACAAGAGGCCTTCCACTTTAGTGACATTTTTAGTGGTCTAGAAGTGTGGGGGATGTTGACATATATCCCTTCTAAGGTGAAGGCTAAGTTGTTATATCTGGGCCCTCCTACAACAAGAAACACACAGTGCCTAGTGGGCCTCTTTGTATTTCGAAGGCAGTATGTTCCTCATTTGGGTATGCTACTGTGGCCATTTACTGAGTATGTCAGTCAAAGTTTTCCAGAAAAATAGAACCAATAACCAATAGGATATATGTGTTTGCATGTTTGTGTGTGTGCACATTTATATGTGTATGAATATAAGAGATTTATCTTAAGGAACTGGTTCACAAGATTGTGTGAACTGACAAGTCTGAAATCTGTAGTGCAGGTCAGCAGCTAAAAATGTAGGCAAGAGTTGATGTTACAGTCTTGAGTTCAAAATCTAACAAGAGCAAGCTGGAAACCCATGCAAGATTTCTACATTACACTTTTGAGGCAAAATTTTCTTTTCTGGGAAATTTGTGTTTGCTCTTAAGGCCTTTGACTGATTAGATAATGCCCACCCATGTTATCAGAGGTAATCTCCTTTACTTAGAGTCAACTGATTGTAGATATTGATCACATCTACAAATTACTTTCATGATAACATCTAGATCAGTGTTGACCAAACAACTGTGCACCACAGACTAGCCAAGTTGACACATAAAATTTCTCTCTCACGGCAATTGAGCTCAAAAGCTATTAGTTTTGGATGCAGCCCAGAACAAGAAAAGGCTCTGCAAAAGACCAGGCTGCCATGCAAGTTGCTCTGTCATTTGGGACATATGATCCAGCAGATTCAGTGGTGTTTTTTTTTTTTTTTTTTTGGAGACAGAGTCTTGCTCTGTTGCATGGGCTGGCTAGGATACCGTGGTGACAGCCTAGCTCACAGCAACCTCAAACTCCTGGGCTTAAGCAATCCTTCTGCCTCAGCCTCCCAAGTAGCTGGGACTACAGGCATGCACCACCATGCCCGGCTAATTTTTTCTATATATTTTTAGTTGTCCAGCTATTTCTTTCTATTTTTAGTAGAGACAGGGTCTCGCTCTTGCTCAGGCTGGTCTCGAACTCCTGAGATCCAGTGGTGTTTTAAGTGTCAGAGGCAGAAAGAGACTCTGTGTGGAGTCTTTGCCAGGCCCACATAGGTTAATCAGAGTGCAGACCCTTAGAATCTTGGAGCAAAGCCCTACTGTGGGAAATGACTCCGCTTTTGAGAAATAGATTTTAGCTTGCTACTACTGTGCCTTATCAAAGACTAAATGCTTAAGAATAGGCCACCAAGTTACCATGAGACCTGAGCTACCCATCACAGATTGGGTGTTATCTGACCCACAATTCATAATGTTCGACGTGCACGGTAGCACTCCATTATCAAATGCAAGTAGTATAAGCAATGGCAAGAGCAAGATCAATCAGGCCCTGAAGGTACAAGTAAGTTATATGAAGAAGTGGCCCAAATGCCCATGGTCCGCACTCCTACTATATTACCTTCTCTCTCCCAGAGAAGAAACACTGGGCCAGGTTTACAGATGACTCTGCACAACATGCACATACCACCCCAATGTGAACAGCTACAGCACTGATGGCCTTTTGGGGACACTCCTTAAACATAGTGATGAAGGGAAATCTTCCTAGTGGGTAGAACTTTGAGCAGTGCATCTAGTTGTTCATCTTGCTTGTAACAAGAAATGACTAGAGGTGCCAATGTGTATACCAATTCATAGGATGTGCCCTATGATTAGCTAGGTGGTCAGGGACTTGGAAGGACATAATTGGGAAAGTGATGACAGGGTCTGTTGAAGAGATATGTAGACAGACCTCTCTGGGCAAAAAATGTGAAGATATCTGTGACCTACGTCAATGCTGACCACAGGGTGACCTGAGCAGAGGAGGATTTCAATAATTAAGTGGATAGGATAATTCGTTCTGTGGAAACCAGCCAGCTTCTTTCCCCAGCCACTCCTATCCTTGCACAATGGCCTCATAAACAAAGAGGCCAGAGGAGGGAGGAAGGTTATACATGGGCACAGCAACATAAACTTCTACCCACCATAGCAGACCTGGCTACTGCCACTAATGAGTGCCCAATCTGTCAGCAACAGAGACCAACACTGAGTCCCCAATATGGCAACATTCCCCAGGGTGATTAGCCAGCTAACTGGTGGCAGGTTGATTACACTGGACTGCTTCCATCATAAAAGGGGCAGTGTTTTGCTCTTATTAGAATAGATACTCTAGATATTGATTTGCCTTCCCCAAATGCAATCATTCTGCCAAACCTACCATCCATGAACTTACAGAATATCTTATCCACCATCAAGGTATTTCACACAACATTGATTCTGATCAAGGAACTCACTTCACAGAACATGAAGTGTGGCAATGGACCCATACTCATGGAATTCACTAGTCTTACCATGTTCCCCATCATCCTGAAGCAGCTGTCTTGATAGAATCATGGAATAGGCTTTTGAAAATTCAATTACAGTGTCAGTTAGGTGACAACACTTTGCAGGTCTGGGACAATGTTATCCATGATGCTGTGTATGCTCTAAATCAGCATGTAGTATATGGTACTATTTCTCCCATAGCCCGGATTCACAGATACAGGAAGCAAGAGGTAGATATAGGAGTGGCACCACTCACTATTACTCCTAGTGATCCACTAGCAAAATTTTTGTTTCCTATTCCTACAACATTATGATCTGCTGGTCTAATGGTCTTAGTTCCAAAAGCAGGAATGTTTTCACCAGAAAGACAGAACAATTCCATTGAACTGACTTCAAGACTGCCACCTAGCCACTTTGGACTCCTCACGCCTCTGAATCAATAGACAAAGAAGGGAGTTATTTACTGTACTAACTAAGATTACTGATCCTGATTACCATACAGTGGAAGTAAGGAAGAGTAATTCTGAAATACAGGAAACCCCTTACAGTGTCTAATATTACTATCATGCTCTGTGATTAAAGTCAATGGAAAACAGCAACAACCTAATTCAGGAAGGACTGCTACATTCCCAGACCTCTCAGGAGCAAAGTTTAGGGTCACCCCACCAGGCAAAGAACCCCAACCAGGGGCCAGGCGCGGTGCCTCACGCCTGTAATCCTAGCACTC
>NW_012154951.1:5783489-5796643 GCF_000956105.1 Propithecus coquereli | reverse complement strand
CAATGAACTGGATTCTCAAGACAACAGAACACAAAAAGAACCCCAACCAGCTAAGGTGCTTGCTGAGGACAAAGGGAACATGGAACGGGTAGTGGAAGAGGGAGTCATAAATACTAGATATGACCATGTGACCAGTTACAGAAAAAAGGATAATTGTTACGTCTTCCTTATCTTGTAATGAATACATTTACATATTTAAATATTAAGCAAATATCTGTATTCTTGACTCTTTCATCTCCTATCACCTAACATAAGATATATTAATAATAGTTAACTTTACATCACAGTATTTAAGTTACAGGTTATCAAGAAGAAGAATGAATATTACCCAGAGACTTTGCATCCTCTACTAGGATGCAAAGGGTTGGCATGTTTTCAGTTGTTCACAGAATACTTATGTTAGGCAAAAGTATGACTTTGTCATTGTCTTTATTTATAGATTAAGTATGGTTTAAGGAGATATGCACAGGTGCCAAGTTGACAAGGGTGGATTGCTGTTAGTTTTTATGTGTCAATTTGTCTAGATTATGGTATCCAGTTATAGAACCGAAGACTAATCTGGATATTACTGTGATGGTACTTTGTAGACACAGTTAACATCTACAATTGGTTGGCTTTAAGCAAAGGAAATTACTCTTGGAAATGTGGGTAGGCCTGATCCAAACAGTAGGAAGACCTTCCCTGACAAAGAAAAATGTGCCTCAAGACTGTAGCATCACTGCCTGCCAAAGAGTTTCCAGTCTTCCAGCCTGCCCTACAGATTGTGGATTTCCCAATACCTGCAATCACCTGAGCCAACTCCTTGAAATAAATCTCTTTATCTATCTACATAGATATCGATATAGACACATGTGTACCAAACAACTAATTAAATTCTTTAAATAGTTACTTTAAATATTTTAAATGTAATTAAATTCTTAATAACAATTATATATTATGTGTGTGCTATATAAAATTATATTATTTTTTAAAAGGAATATACGTATATTCATTCTTCTAGTTCTGTTTCTGAAGTGAACCCTACTACAGAGCCTTTCAAAATATTAAGAGAAAAAGCAGCCATTCTTTGCTTCAAGGAATAGATCTAGAACCCACAGAAATCACTGACAGATTTTAGCTCAATGTAACGAAGAACTTTTTATAAACCAGAGTTGTCTACTAATGGAAAAGGCTGCTCAGAACCAATGAGTTCCCAGTCACCCAAAGTATTTGAGCAGCTAATGAATGAAAATCTATAAGGGATGCACCATAGGGTTCCCGTAATTAATAGAAAATTTGAGCATTAAGCTTTGTGCCTATCTTTCAACTCAAAGTCTATAATTCTGTAACAGCATGCTCTGATTTTACATTAGCAAAATAAACAAATCTCAACCCAAGTAGAAAATATTTCAATTGTTTTTCCTAGGTTCATTTATTAAAACCAAAATGAGCTTCTGCTTCATTATTTCATGACTTATGCTGATCACAGGTCCAGATAAGGCTACATTTGCATCTCTGTAGTTCTTCCAAAGAGACCAGAACAAAAAAAGGGAAAGAATAGAGAAGGCAGAGGGAGTACCAACTAAAAGAAAATTCAATCAAGTATTTCTGTATATTGCTCCTCTATTAACTCTTTTAAAAATTAACTTAATGGCTTATAAGAGAAACAGAGATAATAATCATTTTAGGGACTACTACTACCTACCAGACGTTGTGGTAGGCACTTTATATGCATTCTCATTTAATCTTCACAACAATCTTCAAAGACAGAGCTCATGTTTCATATTTTACAGACAGGTAATAGAGTGTCGGAATAACTAGCCAATTTAGTAAATGGCAGAACCAAGAGTCTAATTCATATTGGCCTGATTGCGAAGTCTGGATACTTGCCACAGACCGTAACAACTGGAATATGCATATGTATAATATAAATTTTTAAATGTGTCGTACTACATAACGAACGACGTTTTCAACAGAAAAGTACACAGAGTAAAGAAAAACTAATACAAAGTGAATAAAGCAAAAGAAATTAAGCATTTACTAAGTACATTTATCTGCTAGACATTGGTAACAATTCACTATCCTTACTGCCTTTTCAGAACAAAATAGTTATGTAATCACACAAAATAACTTGAAGTTAGATAGCATACAATGATACATGTTTCACAGAATTTGAGGCAGTATATAAAATAAGGCAAGAAAGGTCAAAAATCTAACAAACTACCAAAGGGAAAACTGGTTGAAGTATGGACAAATAAAACAGATCAGGTATTTGTAATTACATTAGCCCATAAGAGGAAGGCTAAGGATAAAAAAACAAAGAAAGTTAAGAGAAATAAAAGCAATATCAACCAAAAAAGACAGAACAATTCAAATAAATCCCACATTTTAAAGGGATGGAGACATGAAGAAAGGCAAAAAAGGTTTAACTATTTGGTTTGGTGCTTATGCTACCCCATAATATTCAGCATTTGAACACTACAATATATTTTTTCTAATGTCTTAGCTCTTTACATACCATAAGATTTTATGTCTTTATATCGCAATAAAGTTTATATTACAATGAACTGGATTCTCAAGACAACAGAACACAAAGGCTTTCACTATATTTAGTATCTGCATTTAGTACCACCTATACCACCTCTCACCACCTCCACAGCTAACAAGGGAGTTCACCACACTCCCCCCGGACAAAAGCCTCTTCTACAGTCTATCTCAATGAAATAGCTAAAGCAATCCTTTTAAAACATAAATCAGATCATATCACACCTCTTCTCAAAAACCATGCAGTGGCTCCCCATCCCAGAGTAAATGACAGTGTCCTCACATCTTGTAGACCTGTACTTTCTGGCCTTCACTACCTCTCTGACCTACTCTTCTGCTCTTTCCATTGCTCACTCCACACCAGCCCTGTGGTCTCCTTAAGTTTCCCCAAATTCCAACAATGCCATACATCAGGGCCCATGTCCATGCTCTTCCCTCCATCTAAGGGGTACTCACATCACTCTGTCCTTCCCTACCCTCTTCTCAAATGTCATCTGTGATGATTTCCTTGCCCACCATATATAATAACAGCAAACACACACATATATTTTTCCCTGACATTCTCTATTCCCTCACCTGTTTAATTTTCCTCCATAGCATTTATCACCTCCTGATTTATATTTGTCTATTTGTTTACTATCTTACCCCCATTTAAATATAAGCTCATTGTTTAGTTTTGTTTTTTGATACAGGGTCTCACTCTATTGCCCCAGCTAGAGTGCAATGGCATCATCATAGCTTGCTGCAACCTCAAATGCCTAGGCTCCAGCAATCTTCTTGCCTCAGCCTCCGGAGTGGCCGGGACCTATATTGATTTTATTTACTGCTCGCAAAAACCCTAAGTAGGTGTATTGTTCACCCTTGACTAAGATGCTGTAAGTCCATTTTACTGGAGAGCACATTTTATTTCCTTCATTTTCTTCACCTTGAGCTGGCACAGGGTTTCCCACACAGGAGGAGCTCAGGACTGTTTGCAGGAATCAGTTTAATACAAAGATGAGAGGTAGTAACTCTAAAGCACAACTTGTATTTGAGTGAATTCTAGAGCAAGCACCTTCTCTTCCAGAGAAATGTAAGGAACTCAGGTATCTAATTCCATTATTTCAGTCCCACTTGAGATAACTTTCTTGGTTTACCAAGAGGCTCATCCATTTGCCAAGTATTAATCCAAGTGACAATCTGATAATCTCCTTGTTAACAGTAACTTTTCAGAGAATAAGATAAATGCTAAGGATCAATTTGATGGCCATATAATATGAAAGTAAGTTATCAAAATCATACCAACACACACATCCTCGCAGATTTACATGACTCACTCAGTAGGGCAACACACTCCAATACTGTCATGCTTTTTCCCATCAATTACAAAAGTAACATTATTTGATACAGCATGAAGTCTCCTTCAAATAGATTAATAAATGTGGCAGAAAATTTTCATGTTCAATTAACCTTCAAAGAGTCTTTTCATACCTTAGTTCAATTGTATAATTCTATTATACTTCCACTGCAGCTGTGTTACAAAGAATAAATCTGTTAAACTGCTTTGCCCATCACAATATAATTTACTGCATACTTTCAGCACCTCAGGCAATGTCCTAGCATATACTAGTATACTTCATACCTGTGTTTACACAACATGTCTTCCCAAACATTGTCCCTCTATTTCCCAAAGGAAAAAATAGCTAATTTATTCAACACCAAATTAAATACTATATGGGACAGGTATATATGTGTGCATATGTATGTTTGCAATTTAATCCTTACTATGATCTTGAAATATAGGGACTATCCCTTTCTACCCCCAAGAAGAAATGAAGGCACAGAAACTTTGAGTTAATAAATAAAATACAATTTAAATACAGGTTTATATTACTCTAAAGCCGAATTCATTCCTTTATTCCTGAAGCCCCCAACCCCTGGGCCACAGCCCAGTACAGGGCCATGGCCTGTTAGGAAACCGGCCACGTATCACCTCCAGAGCTCCGCACCTCCCTGTCACCCATGGCAAACTCCCCCACCCTTGGTCCGTGGAAAAATTGTCATCTATGAAACAGGTCCCTGGTGCCAAAAAGGTTGGGGGCCGCTGCTTTATCCCATGCTATGTTTCCCTCCCGACCTTTCCTCTTTCTCACTCTGTAGAGTATCACCAGTCCCTACAGCTGAAGAGATATAGACAGTGCCTGGATTTACATATTCAAGAGGAACTGGCAAGAGAAAATAAAGGCAACCAACATTTGTAATATTTGTAGTAATTTATTTTTACTCCTGAGTTGTTAAATTAAGAAACTAGGTTTCTGGTAAAAACCAGAATTATTAATACACAGGAGGAAAAAACTACCAACAGCGAAAACTTTAACAAAATTGGAGAAAACAGAAGCACAATTAACCCATTAAAAACTCAATCCTTTTAATGATATCACATTTTTAGAAGAGTCACCATAATGGAACATGACGAAAGAATCAGTCTTCATCCTCCCATTAGAAATAGGGAAAGAATTTGGCATATTCCAGCAACAGAAAGGAATCCAGGTAGACAAAAACGGTTAAAAGAGATGAAGCTGGAAAGGTAGACAGGGGCCACATCATGCAGGAATGTGAAGGCCAGAGTAAAAAGTTTCTTTTCTATTATATCGTAATTACAAAGAGAAGTAACGAAAAGGGGAAGGAAATTATCTTATGTGGTTTTTACAGCCTTCTGAGAGATTAGACTATAGAAGGAAATAAGAAGTTAGGAAGGTATTGCACAGGAATCCCAGGAGCAGGTAACGGTAACCTGGACTAGAGTGCTGACAATGGAAATAGAGAAAAACAGAGAAACTCAAAATATAGTGTGGTGGTTAGAAGCCATAGATGGCCAGACATGGGAGATGAGGGCCCAGAACAAACAAGTATAGCTCTTAGGATTCTGGCTGCATCGTTATTTACAAGGCTAAAACTTAAAGTGTGTTTCTAACACAGAAATAGTTAAGTGTATTATGAAGGATCCATCAGATGGAACATTACTAATGTTTGTGGAAGGTTTGTTTCTCTTTACTATCTATGAGGTAATGAGCATGATACCTAACTATGTGGGCCTTTGGTTTCCCCAAATAGTTACTACAAATAATACCTACTGCTCTCACAGAGTTGTTGGGAGGATTAAATGTGAACCTATGAAAATACAACACAGTGGCAGTACTCAATAAATTAAAACTGTCAGAAGTCTTAGTAATAATATCTCAGTACCCAGAATAAAGAAGGTATTCAATAAATGTTTTGTGGTTGAATAGACAGGCAGATGAAAGAAATGACGGAGCATCCTAGGTCATCTGACTCGATCTCATAATCCTACAAAACTATGTACTTTTCACCACAGGTTAGCAAAAAAGAGATTAAGTTTCACAACCGTTAAACAGTAAAATAAAGTAAGGAGAGCTATGGAATCCCCATTAGAGACTTTTTGGTACAAAGACTGTGTAATCTATCAACAATCCAAGGTGTAGAGGGTTTAGTATTATACATAGTCAAGTAGATTAACTAGAATAATAGGTAATTTCTGAGTGACAAAAATAATTGAAAAGCTTACTGGCCTACTTACAGGCTGGTGAGTCAACCTGAATGCAATACAAAAAGAGCATTTGAGCGCAGGGGACATGCGAGTGGACCAGGCTGCAAGGAATTATTAAAAAGGAGTCAAGAGCTAGATGGGGAATACAAGTGAGTGCCAGAATAAGAGAACAGAATCCAAAACCTCGAAAAAGAGGGCAAAAGCACAAAGAGACATATATCAAAAACCTGGATTAGTCAGAGTCTGAGATACAACCACAGATCAGAAGAAGCAGGCATCTACCTCTAAGGCAGGTATAGGAAACCCTCCCACCCGCAGGGCCCAGGCTAAGACCCACTGCTCCTAAGAGAGAAATAGCACTAAAAGCCTGCTACACTTCAGTAGAGGGACAAGAAACCCTCTTGACCCAGGATCCCACACCAAAACTAAGCAGAAGTATATTACCACTGGGGGAAGGACAGGAAACTCTCCCTGTCCCATGTCCTACTTCACACACAAGGCAGAGATTGGCTGCCATTTAGCAGGGGAAGAAGAGGAAGACTGAAAAAGCTCCACTCCCAAGACTCAGGCTCACAAGCCCTACCTAACACTGAGAGTAGACCAGGAAAATCAAGAACTCCTCCACTCCATCACAAACCTAGCATGTACAAAGAAAAACACTCTGTGGCGTAGAATGTTGCTGACAGCTGCTAATGGAACAGTGTCTTTATCTGTTTGTGCTGCTACAACAGAATATTTGAGACTGTGTAATTTATAAAGAACAGAAATTTATTTCCTCCCAGTTCTGGAGGGTGGGAAATGAAAGATTAAGACACTAGCATCTGGCCATGCCTTCCTGCTAAATCATTACATGATGAAGGGGCAAAGAGAGAGAGACAGACAGAAGGGGGACAAACTCACCTTTTTATAAAGACATTAATCCCACCTACAAGGGCAGAGCCCTCATGGCCTAATCACCTCTTACAAGACCATCTCATAATACTATTACACGGCAATTAAATTTCAACATGATTTTTGAAGGGACAAATATTCAAACCATAGCAAGCAGGAACACTACAGAGGCCATACAAAGCACAAAGTAACAGCAACCTGATACTGGAGAAATTTCAGATCTGTGGTGCACTGAAGGTCTTAACAGTAACAACAGAGCCATACTCAACCATACCCAGCTCAACAAAACTTACTTAACCTACTTTACTAATAATGTAACACAAGAGGTGTACCTATTTATGGATAGGTAATATATATCTCAGTCTCAACTGTTCTTCTATCATTGAAAAATTATGAGACAAAACAAAAAAAGCAAGAAAAAAACACAACTGATTGTCAAAAGACAAAGCAAGTAACTGAACGAAATACAGAGATGACCCAGATGTCAGAACTATCAGAAATGCTAAAATAACTACAATTAATTTGTAGATTAAAAGATCTAAAGGAAAAGATTAATATGTTAAGAGATCTGGACATGATAAAACAGAGGAAATTTCAGCAGAGATATGGAAATTATAAGAGATGGTAATACTAAAATTAAAAAAACACAGTATCAAAGATGGAGAATTCCTTTAACAGGATTTAACTTAAGTCAACAGAAATCATTCAAACTGAAACCAAAAAAACAAAGAGTTTTTTAAAAATTTTTAAAAAAAGAAAGCGCAGGGGGTCACTAATACTAATATCAAACAGTCTAACATATACTTAATTGAAATCCCAAAGGGAGAAAAGAGAAAACATAGGACAAAAGAATTATCCAAAAAGATAATCTCCAAAATTTTCTAAAATTAATGAAAGGTAACAAACCACAGATCCAACAAAGTCCAAGAGCAATCTTCAAATTGTTAAGTTATTCTTATCTCAAATCAGGCAAGTCAAAGCAAAAGGTTTATAAAAAGGACATAGCTTGAAATAATTAGCTCTGGGAAAGTATATACGTAGCAGATACTGTAAAACTATTTTCTATTACCTATAAAAAGACAACATACCATTTATCATCTCCACCTAAAAATGAACTAGAAGAAAAAAAGATGAAAAAACCTGAACTACTGTAAAGTATAATCCAATAATTAAACACATATTATCATTTCCTGCCAAAAGCCACTAAACTAATGTTGGTATTTAGACTACATTATTTTGGCTAAAAAACTGTCAATTTTCAGCAATACTATTAAATAACTCATTTAGTTATGAGCTGTAAAGACAATTATTGTATATGAACTTAGTAAGTCCTCTGGGATGAAAATTGTATTTTGTGAAAAGTCTATTTACAAACTTATTTACGGTTTATCATTTCCACTATTGTGAGAATTTGTATTAGAGTGGAAAAAAGAGGATCTAGAGATTGGTAAGAGCAAGCAGAGAAGAGCCAGATTTGAGATTTTTAAAATACAGTCTTGAGTTAAAGGAAACCTAGATAAAGTCCACCTGGCCATAAAAGTGTATCTGTGTCTGAAAGGTGGGAAAGTGCTACAATTCAAAGACCCTAAGTGCTGAGAACAGAGCCAAGTAAGACTGTCTGACACTCTCATGTCTTGTGATATAAGGGACCTACAGGAAGAATTCGAATATTACCAATACTCTGTGATTTACTGAAGATGTTTTGGCCATACTAGCAGGGACATTCAAAGACTTGTTAAAGAAATTTACTCAAAGCTTTTCCCATTTTATTCACTCAAGTAAATCAACATGTCTGAGACCAATGTGGACTCTTAGAGATATGAATCATCAATTCCAAGTATAATAACAAAAAAGATATCTAACTTTTCAATAGACTAGATACTGAGTCGCATATTAATATGCTCCTTAGTGTACATACTATCTAGTACAACCTAAAATGGGTTTTGTTTTTTTTTTTTTTTTTGAGACAGAGTCTCACTTTGTTGCCCTGGCTAGAGTGAGTGCCATGGCATCAGTCTAGCTCATAGCAACCTCAGACTCCTGGGCTCAAGCGATCCTTCTGCCTCAGCCTCCCAAGTAGCTGGGACTACAGGCATGCGCCACCATGCCCGGCTAATTTTTTTCTATATATTTTTAGCTGCCCAATTAATTTCTTTCTATTTTTGGTAGAGACGGGGTCTCGCTCTTGCTCAGGCTGGTCTCGAACTCCTGAGCTCAAACAATCCGCCCGTCTTGGCCTCCCAGAGTGCTAGGATTACAGACGTGAGCCACCGCGCCCAGCCCTAAAATGGGTTTTTAAGCATCTCGTAAGCTCCAGAAGGAAATTCTGAACCCTTCTTTATAATAAAAGGATGATAAATGAAAATTAACTTTTTTGAATTATTAATTCAGAACATGCAAATGATTCTTTACTGGTATTTTCTTTAAGCAAACATAAATATCAATAAGGGCTTTTCTGGGGCCTCACTCCACAGTCTATTTTTCCCAAAAGATCTGAGTTTTTCAATTTCAAATTTTTCTAGGATAAGATTTTTCTCCATTATAATTAGAAAGGAATTGTCTATAAACATGCCATGTCTTGCTCTGGAATTTGTATTTGACTGAAAACAGCTGCCATTTATCTAGAAATCTTGAAGACTGACTAAATACAAAGACTCATTTATTTTACTATCTTTTCAGTCCTGAAGAGAGTCAATTCGCATGTTGTTACTTCATAAATTAGAAGCCCAAGAATATTGTAACAGCTCTTTACTCCTTTACTAATCTAGAATATGAAGAAAAAATAATCCTAATTATTAATAGTTTCGTACTGAGGGCTGATGATGACTCTATCATGACTACCAGCCACTTTCCTGAAAAGAAACTTTGAAAGACTTCAAAGTGTAAAACTAAAATTTTAGTACACTATACAAGCTGCCAGATAATTTTATAAACAAGTTTATATAATTTATCATAGATTATTTGTATATATGTTTCATGAAATTCAGAGGACCAGTATATTTGCATATTTCTGTGAGATTTTTAAATAGATACCATAAAAAATATTACACAGCATATGGCAAAAACAACACAAGACTAGGAGTTAATAAATCTGGGTTCTGATGCTAGGTCTATTATACTAAGTTAAAGTTGATACCAAGTTAAGAATATGTGTAAGACTCAAAGAGATTTATCATTGTGACTTGTATAACTGATATTATAAAGGAGTAAAAAGATTAATAAGTAAAGCCAATGTGCCACTCCGCTTCAATTAAAGGAGTCTGGACACCAATAAATACTGGGATCAGTAGCAATCATAAAATAAGGAAGTTGCCAATTTGTTCTAAGATCATATACCGTATGTGACAAAACTACAATACAGAACAAAAACAATAAATAATCAGAACATTTAAAGTAAAATCATGAGAGCAAAGACTTTGCTAGTTTTCTCCTATTTCCCCAGCACCTAAAAAGTGTCTAATGTCTAGCATATAGCAGGCACTCAAACATTTGCTGAATAAATATACTCCCCAACTAAGTAGCACAATGTAACCTCAGTCAATGCCTAATACTGACTTTACTATTTCTAATTTCACATTAATCTGTACTTTTTAAATGTTTCTTAAAGTCTGTAAGACTGCAAGTTGAATAAAATTCCAACATTTTTAACAATCACATCATTTTATTTCCCTAAACTCTTTCAAAAATATGTGAAAATATCAATTAAAGTAGAGAAGAGTTCATGACTTAAGCCAAAATGAGTAATATGTTAATCACAGCTGCACCGTTTATATAAATGCAGAACTGAAAGTTCATCCTATAACATTTTTCCACTAAAAGTTAGTAGTCACAAATAAAGATGTGCCACAATTCTCCCTAGAAGTATTTAACACACAAAATTTTTCAAGTGCCAACAAAGATATCTTAGATAAGAAGAGATGTCAATGATTAAGTCATACTATATTCCAGTCTAACTACTCAGATATTTTAAAGCGTTGGACATACTGAGTCAAGGTAATATTTGTAAGCCATTAATCACTATACACATGTAAGGAATCAACAACTACAATAGATTACAAAGACAAATCTTTAAGTCAACAAGTATTTATGAAGCTATAGAACAACTTTTAAAAGAAAGATGCTATATAATAGATACCTCAAATGGGTAAAAAAGAAAAGAAAAACCACTGTACAGCATAAGTAGAAGAAATCTCTAGTTAGAATTGCCATAAACAATCTGTTAAGAAAGTTCCAAGGTGTAAGAAAAAACCTTTTTGAGGCTAACTCTGGAAAGACTTTACGATAGAAGAAAACACAGAAGAATCGGAACATGTCGAATTTTGCCCATCATATCTCCAACTCATAAAACAGTGCACTCAACACAGAACATTTACTGACTGAATGAACGAACACTGGAATGGACCTTGAGAGACAGAGAGGACACTCTAAGCTGAAGGAAACATGAAGCTAAAGAATAAAGAAGGAAATAAGGTGTATTCAAAAACAAAGAGCAGCTTAATTTTGCTGGAATATACTCACAATATGCAGAAGATAAGCAAGAGTTTGTCTCTACCATGAGCTTCATAGAAAGTTTAGATTTAATTTGGCATTAACCAGAAATACTAAAAATTTTATCAATGAAAGTAGTTTATAAGAGAATACAAGGTAAGTTACAAGATTATTGCCTCCTCTAGCCCAAGTGATATAGTTCAGAACTAATGTGGTAGCAATAAGAATAGAAAGAATTGAGTTAAGGGTTAAATGTAACTCCAAGAATTTGTCTTTGGTTAATTAGAAAAACAGTGGTACCATCAAAAGAAATACGAAGTCAAAAAAAAAAAAAAAAAACAGATTGTTGTGGGGAAGGAGTTAAGTAAAGAAAATGAAATTGAGCATTCCTTGCTAAGCACTTCAAATACACTACTAATCTTTTATTTAACTTTCACAATAACCCTATAAGGTAGTTATATTCCCACTTTACAAATGAGACAAAAGAGATCAAGATACTTCCCCAAAGCTCACAAAGCCAATTAGTTACATATCGTTTCCTACCTTCTTCTTCCTAAAAGAATCTCCATTTTGTTCAAATATAGGGCAGCAACGTGCACAAGAAGATGAGCCCCTCCCTCAGCCCTTGGGGGATGAAACATGTTTGTTCTAAACAAGGAAAACTCTATTTCCTTTGGCCAATAACCCAATGAGACATGCAAAGAAATGTGCTGAGGGCTTTTGGGAAAGATTTTCCTAGTGACTATAAGCATCACAGAAGTCATTAGGAACCTTAAAGGGAACAATCTCAGAGTAGTCCCTGATTCCTCCTTTCTTTCAGTCCTATTTCCCAATCCATCCGGAAGCCAAATCAATTCTAATTCTAAAGTAATTAGTTAACCCTTTCTCTTCATGCAAACTCTACTGCTATCATCCTACTCCAAACCATTATGAACTCTGAAGTAGACTCCTAACAACTGCCCTCCTAGGCAATCTCCCTGTGGCCACTCTTGCTCCCAACAATTCATTCCTCAAACAGCAGCCAAGATACCTTAAAAATGTAAATCATGAAGAAACTGGAACCCTTGTGCACTGTTGGTGGGACTGTAAAATGGTGCAACTACTATGGAAAACAATATGGAGATTCCTCAGAAAGTTTTAAGTAAAACTACCATATGATCCAGCAATCCCACTTCTGGGTATATAACCAAAAGAACTGAAAGCAGGGTCTTGAAAAGGTATTTGCACATTCGTGTTCATAGCAGCATTATTCACAATAGACAAAAAGTAAAAGTAATCAAATGGCCATCGATGGATGAATGGATAAAGAAAATGTGATATACACACAAAATGGAATATTATTCACCCTCAGGAAGGAAATCGTGTCATATGCTATATGAATGAACCTTGAGGACATTATGCTAAATGAATAAGCCAGTCACAATAAGACAAATGCTACATGATTCCACTTATATGAGTTATCTAAAGTAGACAAATTCATAGAAACAAAAACTAAAATGGTGGTTACCAGTGACTGAGGGAAGAGAAAAGGGGAGTTGTTTGATAGGTATAGTTTCAGTTTTGTAAGATGAAAAAGTTCTGGAGACCTATTTCTCAACAATGTGAATATTCTTAACATACTGAACTGTACACTTAAAAATAGTTAAGACACCAAATTTTAGGTTATGTGTTTTCAACCATAATCAAAAAAAATGATGCAGGCTGA
>NW_012154951.1:5777914-5779228 GCF_000956105.1 Propithecus coquereli | reverse complement strand
ATTCAGTAAAATAATTTCTGAGGTATTTCAGTCCCATATAATGGCAGATTTAGGAAAATCAAAGAGAGAGGTAGAGAAAGAAAGTGAAAACAACTAGAGGAAAGAAAGTAAACTACACAGAGGCCAAGATGCATAAACATGCATAGAGACAAATTTATATTCAAGAAGAAACACTTGAACAGATAAAGCACTTGAGTTCGGAAATGAATGTTAGTTAGTCCAAGTAAACTGTTCTTGCCTGGCTCTGTGGTTCCCTGGCCTGCACGCATGTGGGAGAGGGAGAGTAACCACTGTCTTAAGAAAACACTGAATAGCCACTATTAAACATTCTACAACTGCGCTAAGTCTTAATCCTAAAGTTATTTCACTTTAAAGGATATGGCTTGACAAAGCTTAATAGAAAGGAAATCACTCTCAGGACTGCAGTCATTAATAGTTGTGCAGTATCACCTCAAGGGCCAAGTGAAATAAAGCCAAAGTCAAATCAATCATTGGCTTGGGGTTCCCCACCCCCAATTTAGAACTCTTCCTAGTAATGAAGTTCTCTGAGGAGGAAATGTTCAGCTGGACTAGAGGAACACAAGACTGAAAGAGAATTAGGAGCAAACCACCCTTAAAATCAGCAACAATAAAACCAGTCAAGGAAAATAGTTACTGAAGGTGGGATTAGAAAGTGTCAAGAAACCTTGAATATCCAATACCTACTAACATAAAGATCTAGATGGATAAGGAAAAGAACAAACCATATAGATCTGGCATTAAAAATCATCATCCATAGATCAAGCTGGAAATTCACCCAGGAATGAAATTAAAAAGTTAATTTTGAAACAAATAATATGCCAGTACTCTGAAACATTGTTATTCACAGGGTGAGGGGTGGTGGTAGTGTTGACCTCTGATTTATAACATTAGTTCAATCTGAAAACAGTTATCCTTTGTTAAGGAATAAACACAAATTTTTACATATGCAATACTAAAAGCTTTACATAAGGATCTTATGGAATATATATTGTCTTTATCTATCAAAAGTTTTTTGGTTCTGTCAAACAAGTGGCAAGTATATTTACAAATGTTTTCCTGTTAACAATTTTGTAAATCATCATATAAACCCAATCGTATACAAAAATAACTAATATTTATATTAGTAAACAAGCACATTTGAAATAAAGAAGATTCTCTACAACAAATAGTGTGTTTCTTCTTGGATTTTTCAAGGGCTTGTACCAATCTGAATCATTCTACAAACTCTAGATGCTTAATATTAAAAGGTAACTTTTATTTCTTAGACTTCATATAAATAGCCAGATTCCTTTC
>NW_012154951.1:5776296-5777864 GCF_000956105.1 Propithecus coquereli | reverse complement strand
TTTAAGACCAATATTTCTACTACAAAATGCTTTAAATCTTTAAGTCATATAAAATAATAACAGTACAAAGTGATTTAAGGTAATGATACAATCAATTTTTTTATTATCACAGTACTTTTCAATCTGTCTACATTTAGCTTCGTATTTATACAAAGTTTTAACTAATCTTAGATCATCAGTGGTCTGATTATTTGGATCACAGAAGTGCCTGAAACTATGCCTTCATACTTTTTAAAATGCAAGAGAAAACCTCTTAACAATACTCAATAAATCACAGCACATTTCTACAACTATGCTACATCTACAGATAGAAAGAATAACAACAGTACCTGAAATACTTAGCCTTACCAGGCTCTATTCTATGCACTTTACATAGAATAATTCATTTATTCTTTAAACCTTATTTTCAGGATAAGGAATTAGGCACTAATAGATTAAATCATCTACCCAAAATTACAAAGCCACTGTCAGACTGGGATTCAAACCCAGGAAATCCTGCTGTAGTCTAGAAGCTATGCTGTTAATTATATTATACAAAAGTGGAAACAGACGTATGGCCCAGATAATAGCTCAAAATATAAAATGTAACTTCTTAAAAGTTTCATTCCATCATCCTTCAAGAATATTCATGAAAACAAAACACAAACAGAAATTTCCCACTCATTGAAGATACTAATTTTAAATAGGTATACTTAGCACACAGTACTGGGCCTCAAAAACTATACATTTTACAGCAGTAGTTTTTTAAGATTTCAGAATATTTAACAGCAAAATTTTGTTATTTACCAAAGATAAATGAAGAAGAAACTCATAAGGCCCTCAGACAATAAAGATTTAGAATTTAACACGAATCAGAATGTTTAATTCTGCTACTTCTCCAGTCTCATTTCCTGATTCAACTCCAATCATACCTCATGCTTTAACATAGAGATACACTGAAGGATTTTTAAGGTACAAACTATTTGAGAGCAATCCTAAATCTCCATTATATGCAATAATATGGAGATGATGATCTCACAAGAATTCTCTAAGGATTAAATGAAATAAAACATATAGAATGTCTGGTAAAAATTTGAATCCCACAGGCAAATATGGATGATGGCGCACTGCAAGCAGGCTCACCACTGATTCTGTCATCCAGGGTATTTGGTAATTCACAACCACTCTAGTGTTCTCAGACGCCAATGCCTGCAACACATTCCCCACTCAGTTTCCCCCTGTCCCACCCATGGCTTTCCACTAAGCCCTTTCCTATCTCACAAACTTTTATATATTCTTAGCAAACACCTCTACTCTGGGGGAGGGGGCTCATTAAACACCCACTTCTCCACATGGAAGTGACTCCATCACTGTAATTCAGTAAAATGCAGCATGTATATTTATGCCCTTAGGCCCTCATCACAATTGTATCATCACCTTTCAAGTGGGTATGCCTTCTAGTAGACGACAGGGCAGGATGAATATCTTACTGATCTTGAAATTCCAAACACCTACCTGGTATCTAGCACATAGGACCTACTGAAATTTTTTGTTTGCTTGCATGTTTGTTTTTTTAATAAAGAAGAAAA
>NW_012154951.1:5774382-5774737 GCF_000956105.1 Propithecus coquereli | reverse complement strand
GGCCAGATTTCATGCTACTCTCTGGCCCCCTCAAGATGCTCAGTCAAAATGATACTCTATAACTTCTTCAAATAATTCAAATTCTTTCTTGCCTCAAGGTCTTTGTCCAGGCTATTGCCTCTGTGCGGAATGCTATTCCCCAACTCTTCACAGACCTGGCTCCTTATTATCCTTCGTTTGTCATTTTAAATGTGACCTTCTCAGAAGCCTTTCCTAACCAGCCTACCTAAATTATTAATAATAGGTATTCCCACATCATCCACATCATTTTCTATTTTATGTCTCTTTTGTTCCTTAATAGCATTTCTCACAACTTAAAATATTGCCATAAACAATCTGTTAAGAAAGTTCCAAG